>NC_081841.1:208872882-209176123 GCF_963259705.1 Myotis daubentonii | reverse complement strand
GAAGCAGGACAAAATGCTATGGGAATAGAGAGTAGAGAATGATTGATTCTGTACAGCAAAACATGTTAGTGTTAGCACAGACCTGAAATATGCATGGAATTTCTTTGGGTTTGTGGTTCTCAAACTTGAGCAGACACCAGAATCATCTGTAGGGCCTGTTAAAACAGCTTGCCAGGCTTGACCCCCAGCATTTCTGATTCAATAGGTCAGGGATTGCACTCCCAGAAATTCATTCACAGCCCAGTCTTTGGGATGTACCGGTCTAAGGAGATAGAAAACAAGACAGATAAATTGTAATGGGAATAGAACAACACAGTTTAGACTGAGGTGGAAGATTCCAGGATTCCTGGGGTAGGGAGGAAGGCAAAGTCAAGAGAACAACTGAGATGAATAACCACCAGCCAGCGTGGCTCAGTAATTCAGTGTGGACCTATGAACCAGGAGGTCACGGTTTGATTCCCAGTCAGTGCACATGACTGGGTTACAGGCTCGATCCCCAATCGGGGCATGCAGGAGGCAGCCAATCCATGATTTTCTCTCATCATTGAAGTTTCTTTTTCTCTCTACCTCTTCCTTTCTGAATCAGTCCTATATAATAAAAGCCTAATATGCAAATCGACCTAATGGCAGAACAACCAGTAGAATGACCAGTCACTATGATGCACACTGACCACCAGGGGGCAGATGCTCAACGGAGGAGCTACCCCAGCCCGCAGGCCCCAGGCCAGCCAAGGAGGGTGCCAACAGGGCCCCCACCCCTGGTTTCTCTGCCATTCACCCCACAGAGGGAGGAGACTGGCAGCTGCTGTGGGGGGAGAGTCTGGCAAGCGGGTGGTGCCAGGCTGGCCAGGGCGAGTGCCAGCAGAGGCCCCCCAATCACCCCCTGGTTGCCCCACAGATCGGCTCTGATTGCCAGCCAGGCCTAGGACCCTACCTATGCAAGAATTTCATGCATTGGCCCTCTAGTAAAAATATATTTTAAAAAAAAGAAACAGGAATATTTATTTTTTTTAAAAAAAGATGAATAAGCCCAAACCCAGTTGATTATACCTTAGTTTTGCCTGCTTTTAGGAAAATGGACATTTAATGCCCTTGTACATTATTTAAGATAATGTGTGCAAAGGATATACCCAGAAAAGTGCCAGGTTTGTAATAGGGCTTCTAAAATAATATCATCATCATCATCATCATCATCATTAGCATTATATTTGAATTCTCTAGGTTGTTATAAAGTGATATTTTAGATTACTCTGTAATGTTCTGTCTCCATTTAAAGCAAGCATTGTGAATTGTTAGAATTTTTAAAGTGTTTTTTTATTTTGTTTGTTTTCTTTTTCTATTTTCCCCCAAGGAAATCCTGGACAAAAAGGCCAGAAAGGAGAAAAAGGGAGTAGAAGCATGGCATGTAAGTTTATAGTTTCTTGTTTTTCTGTTTTTTTTTCTGTGCACCTCTGTAATAAACAAGCGTTGATAGTAGTGGTCTGGGCTTAAGGCAACGGCTGAGGAAGAGCTTCAGCACTGATCCATGGAGAGTCTGTGGAAGTCAGCCCCCGTTTTCTACAATCACACTGTGCTAATTGGAGTAAAACAAGTAGATTAAAATTGTACAACACGTTGAATCTCATTATCTATTTGTGTTTTGGTTTTGTGATGAGCACAATTTTCTAAAAATTCCATGTAGAAAATTGTTCAATTTTCAAGCCAATTTCTATCTGTTGAAGGAACAATTACAGCCACCTTACCTGTTACCTGAGCTAACAGAAATATTAATATAGGAATCTGGACAATCTAAGAACCCTGACAGACTAATTTTCAGGTGGCTGGGGGTTTTGTGTTTTGTTTTATTTAACTAAAAATGTGAAAAGTGGTATTATATGTCAGAGTCATTCAAAACTACTAAAGAAGAGATTTCACAAAAGGAATCTCTGTTCAATGGAGGCTAACCTCATATTGCAATGTAGACAGTCTGTAAATTGGGCCTTCCAAACTAATATTAGACGAGATGTCTTCCATATGCCATAGGCAATCATTGCCTTCGCCAAATCTACACAGATATAATAAAAGGATTATGGAAAGGAATAAGGAATCCCTACTTCTCAGAATTCACGGATTGCTCCCATGTATTCCCAATAGGAGCTACTTGCGACGTGTGTGTATATGTCTGTGGGAGTAGCTGGTACACATACACATGGATCATAATCTTTACCCATGTCAGTATATATGACTACATTTTTACTCTCAGTGGCTATACATTATTCCATTGTACAGCTATACAACAATTACTATAATATATTGTTCAATCCACTAGTCATGAGCACTTGAAGATTTTCGCTTGCTTTGATTTGGGTTTAATAAACTATGCTACATAGAGCATTCTCATACATGATCTTGTGGGAATATTTTTAATAGAGAATTTTCCAGAAGTAGAATCAATACACAGATTATGACAAATCCTTTAACATACAAACAGAGCTAGCAGTTTTCCATAATAATTATAATTTAAAAATTCAGTACCAATTTCTCTGCATTAACAAAAGTAATTATTGTAACCTAATTCTGTGTGTGGATGCCATCTTTAGACAATTAGCGTCATTATTGTGAATGCCAGGCATTAAAGTATGTGTAACCACATGGCCTTTCCATCAATGTTGCATTGTTGATCTCTTTTCCTTGAATTAACACTAGCATTGTGTGTCTCCTCACAGTGCTTTAGTGTTGTTCAATAATTATTGGTGGTGTTATTGTATTAAGATAGTGAAAACATTAGTATATCTTTTTTCCTTTGGTCACTTTGATCTACTGTATACTTTCTTCCATTTTTTCCCCTTTCTCCTTGTCATCCATTTATTTTCAATTGAGCTCCTTGTATAACTCTTTCTTCCCTATCTTTATGTTTTTCTCTATCATTATCTCTACCTTTGTCTTTGGTTCTTTTTTATATCCTTTTCTCGTTTCCTTGAGACTTTCTCTGAGCTACTTAACTATGACTGGTTAATCTTGGCAAATACAGGACTTCTTTATTTTGTAGTCTGTAAATCAAACACATTCACACAGTGTTCTGTTGCCTCGTTTATCAAATGCTTTTTAGATGTGTTCAGAAATGTTTTCAATTTCAGATATTTTCCTGGATGTTTGAAGTTCACGTGCATTCTTTCTTTGAGAAAACATTAAGAGAGGTATTTCTGTGTATAAGTATATAGCCTTCAGACTCCACGGAGAGTATATAACTCTATGATGTTTCAAAAAGAAAGAATCATATACACAAACATCTATACAGTATGTTCTGCTTTTCACTTAAAGTTAATATGGCAGTCATCTGCCCATGTCAGTACATATGGCTCTGCCTTTTTGTTCTCAATGGCTATACATCATTCCATTGTACAACTGTACCATAATTATCATAATATATCATTCAATCCACTAGCCATGAACACTTAAAGATTTTGTTTGCTTTGAATTGGCTTTAATAAACAATGCTACATACAGCATTCTTATACATGATCTTGTGGGAATATTTTTTAATAGAGAGAATTTTCCAGAAGTAGAATCAATAGTTCAAAAATGACATGCATTTTGCAATTTGATGGATTCTTGAAAATGGCTCCTAGATTGTACCAATTTATTCTATATGAAAGTGCCTGATTCCCCACATCTTCAATTAATTCTGATATATAAAAATGTATATTAAATTATTTTAATATACAGTCTTAAATTTTTTCAGGCATGATTTAAATATAATACAAATAATAATTGATTTCCTCTTTTATATACGTGTCAGGACCGGTATCACTCCCTGATCATATTAGGGCAGGACCCTTTTAAGATCAGGTGGGTTGACGGGACACCTTCTGCTACCATCTCCTTAAAAGGCCCTTCAGCTCTGGACAAGTCACCACTACAGCTGACTCCAAGATCCCTTTGTGGCTCCTCCAAACGACTTTGGTTCCCGCGTGGTGCCCAGCTTCCTCACGGCTTCCTCTCCTGGTCCTGGGTGCTGTTTGGGCCTCTGTTATGAACATAAGCTCATACCTCTCCCCACTCTAGTATCCCACCGTCGCTACCATCCCCTAGCATCCCTAACTGGTATCCCTTCCATTGTACTGACTGGCATGTTTTCCAACCGGCCCTCAGCGCCAGGCAAGGAATCCTCTGCCACCCACTCATCTAGTGCTTGCGAACCAATTTTGCCCATTGGGTTCTAAGAGAAATCCCATGGGTACGGACTAAGTGTGGGTTCTTTACTTTCAAAAACATGCCTCAGCCAGCAATAGGGATAACATAAAAGAAAATCCATTCATTCATTCATTCATTCATTCATTCATTCAACGTATGTTTATCCTATACCTCCTGGAGCTGAACTTCACAGCTAATAAGTTTGCTGTTGTATCTGGCCTTACTGAGCTAATTATTCCTGAAAGAGACCTGTGAATAGGAATTAGAAAATACAGTGGAACTGTATTGGAGGAAGAACAGGGCTCTATAGGAGTTTAGAGGAGATCAGGATTGTTTAATTCCTTAGGATATTAAAAAGATAAATTGATTTTGATTTGCTTAGTGTACCTTCTTGTCTTCTTACCAAATTACAGCATTTTTTTTTCAAGTTTTATAGTGAGGTAACAGTTCATTCAACACATTTGAATAAAAAACAAAACTTGTTTTCTTAAATTACCTGGCCATTTCAAGTAAGAATTTTTTTGTCATTAAAAAATAATGCTGATAATTTTTTTTTTAATTCTCAAAAGCTCTTTATATCTTGTGCTATAAATATCCAATATAGATCCTGGAGAAAAGAAATATTTCAGTAGAACTGGAAATATTTTGTGTAGGTGAAGAAAGGGCTAAAAATGAGAAAGGAGGAAAGGTTAGAAAAGGATGATCAAGAAAAAAGAATAGGAAATATGTGAGATTCCGTGTCATTCTTGACTCTATTAATAGGTCACATTTTCACAACTCCTCCTTCCTTCAAGGTTTAACACATAGTCCCAGGATTCACAGCATTAGGATCTAGTAGAATTCTGAGTAGTGTGCCTGTATGTATCTCACCACTTCCACTCCCTTCCCTACGAAATGGACGTCTGAACACCTACCTCACAGGGTTGTTGTGAGGATCACATGAGACACCGTGTGTGTATAGGTGCTCTATATAATGATAAAGTGCTTTAAATACATAAGGTATAGTTCACAGTGCTCTCTTCTGAACTGATTGCTATTCCTTGTTGGTATAATGTAGACATTTCAAATCTGTAATTAGAAGGAGTGAAAGCAAAATGAAAATTCAAGAAGCCAAAGAAATGTCATGGACAGAAAGAGAGATGCTAAAAAATAAGATAAGATTTCACATTAGATAGAGCAATGCAGGTGTGACCAGATCACAAATCAAGGAGTTTGAGCCAAGCAGAAGAGCGTAAATTATAAATAAAAACAGCAACTAACCTGAGTGCATGCAAGGGGCCAGAGGCTGTCAGTAGAGGTCAGAAAAAAATGTCAGGCTCATAAAACAATAGTCCAGGCTCTGAAAGACAAAGCATGAGCTCAAGACACTGCTGATGAGAAAGATGCTGAAGTGTTGAAATAAATCAGGGTTGTCAGTGGTGCTCTGGGTCTGGGCCTACATGACACCAAAGTCTCAGAGCGTAGGAGTGGGAGAAGGAAGACGAGGGGAGAAATTCACCAATTGTCAGGATAGTCCTAAATATTACTAGCCAGTTGGTACAAACATCTGAAAGTAGTTGGATCTCTTTGTCCGTGGTTTAGTTGGACAGGACCTCCTCCCCTGCTCTGCACTGGGTAGCAGGTAGAGCCTGAGCAGCCTATTCACTAGCCTTGGTCCATATTGGCCACAGAATGGCTCAGATCCCAGAGCTCCCGGGAGACAATCCCAGGGGGTTCCATTCATAAGTTATGTGACACCTCCAGCTACAAATAGATTCTTAGTGTGTGGAATGCTCATCTGAATCTTCCAAATTAGGGGAGAAGGGCTTCTCCTTTTCAGACAAAAGTAGATGCTAAATGCCCAGTTCAAATGCACAAATTATACCAACTTTAACAATGTCTAATGAAAAGAAAGCAAATCTGAACCAAGCTCTAATGCTAGTCACATGGTTTGTCTGCTATGTTCTCACCCTGACTTGTAAGGCTATGTGTTTCAGGCAAGCGAAAGAATTCCTGCCATAAAATTAAACACTGTGTGAGGCTCTGTCCTAAACATACCTATTACTAAGATGTGGGTTGATAGTATGTTTTTCTGTGTTTCACTCATGCCCATGAGACTATAACTGGGATGTGACTTTGGATTATCTTATTTTGAAACTCATACAGTGATATGAATCGTCAACTTGTCTTTCACTTGATGTCTACTGAGGACTCAATTCAAACATAAATGAATTCTGGTCTTTCTCAAAGTATTCAAGTGACCAAAGTAAACCTTCTTCTCCAGTCACTAAATAATTATAATAATGAGCATTTAGAGAACATTTGATGTGCACCAGGAGCTTTTGGTACATTATCTCACTTAATCCTCAGAAGGGTGTTTGAGGTAAGTACTATTATTATTCCCATTTTATAGATTAGCAGCTGACGCTTCCACTGCTAATAAGTGGAAGGCAGAAACTCAAAGCCAAGTCTATCAATCTCCAAAGTCCCTGTTTGTAACTACAACTCCATTCAACATTCCCACACTGGTTTTATGTATCCTTTCATGTCAATACCACACATATATATTATGGAGGGTATGGAGAAAGGAAGGAGGAAGAGAGACAGGTTGGTCATGAGTGTAGTTTTCCAGAATGGGCTTAATAATTTGAAGACCTAAAGGGGATAAAAATTCATACAGCATGACTTCCATTAGGTCCACTTCCAACAAGCACCCTCTTTATTTGTGTATGTTTCCATTTTCATCTACTCCTCCACCCATTTTCTGCAGTTTCTCCCCAAGAATATTACCGAGAAATACAGTCTTCTGGGATGCGCACAGTGCTTCCATTATCAGCAGTGAGAGTTATGTGTGGGAGAAGGAGCCACCTGTTACTATTCTATCTTTATTTCAGTTACTGGCTCAATTTTAACATTTTCCAATATAATTTGGCTGCTTTGATGTCCCTGTTTTATTGAGTCTCCTTTCCATCTCCTCACTTTTCTCCGTAGACACAGTTATGACTTAGCACAGCAGAGTGTACCTGAATAGCAATGGCGCCAGGTCACTCAGACAGGTGCTGCCCATTCTCCACAGTGATGGAATGTTTAAAGCTTTATGTGATTCCACAGATTGTTGCTAAACACGTAAGTGTTCCATTAGCACAAAAGACACGTTCCCGGATGGTGTGTGTAACTAATCCGTTTTGTAAGGGGAAATAGAGATTTCAATCAGTAATGGATCCAGAAGTTAGCACTTGTCCTGTTTAGTCCAGCAGCTCTCAACAGAGCCACTTAGAAGGGGGAAATTCATTCCAGCTCCAGCCAGGTCTTCTACACCAGCAAAATCTGAAATTCATCCAGTTATGTGCCGGGATGCAGTTGGAATAGAGAGACCCAATATGCCACTTCCCATTCCTCCACAGCCTCAGAGGACCAGCGGGTCTCCTGCCCTTCAGAGAACGGGGCCCTGCTTCCGATTCTGCATAAACATGTCTCAGACTAGCCCAGGGTCGTTCAGTTCATTCCAAGTAAAGCACAACCTGCATAGAGGTTCACAGCCTATCACTCGCCCCCTCACCCTGGCCTCTGGAAATGCACTGCCCTGCAACGTGAATCTTAAGAACAAATTCCCTAGAACAACACGGTTACTTCTTTGCACATGAAGTGTCCAATAAACACCACCCGCCTGCGGACCCCTGACCCTTTCCTGGGGTGCTATAGTTATCCCCACTCCTGGTTCCCCAAAATTCTTAACTTCCGGCTTCATCCCTTGCAAAGTAAAATAGGAGCATCCCAGCGACCTTTCAGATGCTCATTCCAGGGAACTATTTAGATCAGTGGTTCTCAACCTTCCTAATGCCACGACCCTTTAATACAGTTCCTCATGTTGTGGTGACCCCCAACCATAAAATTATTTTCGTTGCTACTTCATAACTGTAATTTTGCTACTGTTACAAATCGTAATGTAAATATCTGATATGCAGGATGTATTTTTATTGTTACAAATTGAACATAATTAAAGCATAGTGATTAATCACAAAAACAATATGTAATTATATATGTGTTTTCCGATGGTCTTAGGCGACCCCTGTGAAAGGGTCATTCAACCCCCAAAGGGGTCGCGACCCACAGGTTGGCGACCCACAGGTTGAGAACCGCTGATTTAAAGGAATCCTCATGTGAATCTGTAGCAAAAGGAAAAACACCGCATTTTTAATGATGTTTTGCATAATTCAAACATTTTATTTTTAAAATAAAAATTGCTATGCTTCTTGCTATGCTTCTTTATTTACACACCTACCCTTGTCTGGGAAATAATGCCACCTCTTTTCCTTCCAAAGAATTCTTCTTGTCTCTGCTTGGATCCTGAGTTTCTCCTTGACTAACAATTTTAGTGTCTAAAGAAGGGCACACTCATTGTCCTATCAGATGAGGTAAATGCCAAGTGATAGGATAGACAGGAACACCTCTTCTGAATCTCAGGGTGCAGGCAAAAGGACCCTGAGAACATGGATTAACCTCGTTGTGCTGTCCGATAATATTTAGTAATACTCATGCTAATTGCTATTGCACAGCAATATACTAGGTGAATTTTTCCATAATGTGAAAGACTTAGAACTAAGTAACCATCCTATGTTCTAGTATTGTTCTAGCAGCTATTCGCAGGCTATGGAGATCACCTAAATGACCTCTACAGCTTTTGTCACATGCAGATGGCTGGAATTACCAGTAACATTCAGAAATTCTGATTTTAGAGATTTAGGTTGTGGTCAGATATACTTAATTTCCAAAATCTCTCCTTAGGATTCTGAAGGGCAAAGTCATTAAGAAACTGTTTTTAATGTCTGATTTTTTTTTGCTGCTATCACCCATCCCAATCATTAGGCCAGAAATCTAATTTATATTATTAATAACAATAACGCCTATAACACAGAGGGTAACCCCTGTGTGCCAGATACTTTGTATACCTCCTTCACTTAAACTTCACAGAAAACTATCACTTAGTTTTATCCATGCGGATTTAGTCAGTTGAGCAACCCATGCAAAATCACACACCCAATACTATATAGGTGGCGGGTCTGCAGTTTGAATCTTGGTTAATTTGATTTTAAATTATATCTTTTGGTTCAATATCATATTTCACCATAACCTAACTTTCCCTCTCAAGCCTCTTCAAAGTACATTTGTGAACTAAAGCAATTCTCACAAAAGTCCTGAGAGGGAACTATAGGAGATATCATAAGAATGAAAGAAATAAAAGTGAAAAAAAAGGCAAAATAGTATGTCCAGAGTCATACGGGAAGTTTGTCACTCAGCTGGGACTTGGGCCCCGGTCTCCTGATTCTAGTCTAGAGAAGCATGCCATTTTCTGATAAGGAGCCTGCCCCTTCTCTGAAGAATAATCCCTGAGACCCTCCCTTTTGAAATAAAATAGTTAGGAGCTCAACCTAAGAACCCACAGGTTGAGAAATACCATATTTTACAGGTTTTATTTTTCCTTCTGTTGTTACCCAAACAAGATATGTCATCCATGTTTTCTTTTGAGTTTCTAAGAGTATCTTAAAAAAAAAAAAAAGGTGAAGATTTAAGCTAAGCAAATGGAAGCAATGTTTGCTGGAGCATTCTTTGCTGAATTTCTGTTGGGTTTTTGAGGCATCAAGTGATCTGTCCTTAAATACCTCTGGGCACAGCTGCTAGACACAAGTTATGGTCTCTCCTGTCGAGTGCAGAGGTAATAAAGACCACGCACACCATTGTCTTCTCACAATCCCAATAAGTCAACCTGGTAACAGCTCACAGAGCTCTGGACAGTTACGAGCATAAACAAAATATAGCGCACAGTGCCGAGGAGAATGGGTACTGTCTTTTCATTTACTTTCCAGTCCAATTCAAGGTACAAACGCTGAGTTACTTTGGAAAATTATTTTCTCTTCATAAAAAGTCAGAAAATCTGTACTGAGTAGTCAGTCCTGCCAAGAACCGGACAGATTTAATGTTAGTGGGCCAAATTGGGACATTTTTCTCCACAAGATCCACAGCTCAAATCCCCTACAGTCTATGCTTTCACAGGTTCCTACGATAACTTTCAGAATTAAACATAATGAATAATTCTATCACTGCCGTTTACATAGTACTTTACAGTTTAAAATACAGTTTTATACGGATTGTCATATTTGAAACCTCAATCTTAGGAAGTAGGCGTTAAGTTTGTTTTTATAAATGAGCAAATGAAACCACAAAGAGTTAGGTCACTTACATCTCAACAGCTTATAAAGAGGAACATGAATTCTTCCAGGAGGTCTAGCTGAGGCCTACAGTTTCAGAAATCAGAAAGAATAATAATGTAATTTATGCTTTTTTATGATGTGAGTTTTCTAAATTAGCATTGTTTCACATATTGATGGATGGCTTGATTATTTTTATGACCTAGGGTTTTAAGTGAAGAGCAAAAATTTAAATACCCTACAAATAAGTAAAAAAAAAAATCCCCTTTATAAAGTTTTAAATATTCTCCTCTGTAACTCTAGAAACTAAGACTCACTTAGAAATGAGATATTACAAATAATAAGATTGATTTAAAATTATGGCAAATATTCCAGTAAATGAACACTGTCCCTTGAGGAAAGCAATGCGCTTTTTGGAATGCAGACCTTTTGATTTCATTGGCATTTTGAAAATCCAGTGGTAGGAGCAGCTTATAGCTCATGATACTCTGAGGAGAACTTACACCAATGACCATGCTCTGCTTTTCTGGTCTCCCTCGATTTTTCAGTTTTGTTTGTTTTCCACACATAAGCTTATTCTTAAACATCACATTCCTACGAGAATCTGTCCAACTAGAGAGGTCTTCTTAAACACCAAGTTCTTCTTTCATCTTAAATATTTACCACTTTTTTAGTAATATTGTAAAGTCCTATCTGATGATTCAATTCAAACACTGACAAATTAATATTGAAAATAATAGCCCTCTGCTATGTTTGAACTGTCATACATTGAAGTAATACACTCTTATTCATGATTAAGTTCGATTTACTCAGTGTCATGAGTTTAGTACAGTTTAATTTGAAGCCACAAATTCTGAAACTTTCGTTTAGTTATTCAGCAGTTGAACTATGGGTGTTCCGTATAATCATGGCTGACTTTGCTAACTAATTTGCAGTGTCACCAAAATATGTACTACCCAGCTATTCTGCAGTCTCAACTCTTAGGGGTCAGTTTGTGCTTTAATATTGAAATGAAAGTGTTTGATCATCAGCCTCATGCTCTAAAGCAATTTGAGTGATTCCTGTCTAAAATAGTTTGATGAAAACATAGAAAACTTATATTCCTCCATATATCCTCATTCAAATCCCTGCCACCCATGTGACAGTGGGTGTATCCGTGCTTCTAAAAACTCATGGGCACCTAAAACCTCAGAATGTGACCTTCTTTGGAAAGAGGGTTTTGCAGATTCAGTTAAGTTAATATGAAGTCATTTGGATTTGGGTGGGCCCTAAATCTAATGACTGACACCTTTATAAAAGGAGGACACAGTGATGATCCTGTGAAGACAGAGGCCGAGATTGGAGAGTTGCAATTGCAAACCGAGAAGCCACTAGGAGCTGGGAGAAGGCAAGGAGGGATATGGTTTCAGACTCTGGCCTCCAGCGCTGTGAGAGAATGCATTTCTGTTGTTTTAAGCCGCACAACTGTGAGCATTTGTTACCACAGCCCTAGTTTCTCCGCTTTATTCTGTCCTGGGATTTCCAGAATGTTTGTCTCTCTGAACATCCAGAGTCAGATTCAAAATCTGTTACTTTCCTTTTCCAGAGAAATGTAACTTGTTTCTCCAAACCTCTGATATCTGGGTTGTGGCTTTCATAGCTAAGTAGCTCATTCAGATAATGATCTTTTTTTTTAAAATATTTTATTGATTTTTTTACAGAGAGGAAGGGACGGGGATCGAGAGTTAGAAACATCGATGAGAGAGAAACATCGATCAGCTGCCTCCTGCACACCCCTACTGGGAATGTGCCGGCAACCAAGGTACATGCCCTTGACTGGAATCAAACCTGGGACCCTTCAGTCCGCAGGCCAACGCTCTGTCCGCTGAGCCAAACCGGTCAGGGCATTCAGATAATGATCTTAAAAATAAAAATCAGTTCCATTCCTGGAGGAATCTTGCCATATTGCAAGGACGTCCGGGTCAACCTGCAACCATTGTTTTAAATGCCTGTTGCTTTTGGAGCACAAATATAATAATTACCATTGTAATATATTTAACTCTAAATCCCAATTTAAATAAATGATATAAAAAGGACCACAAGGTTAACAATATCATAATTGAAAATGAATTCTACTCCTCAAGTCATTTTTAACCTCAGTTCTTCACCCAAGCAGCAGTGATAGACACATGCAAAAAGCCCAGAATTCACATTCTTACCAACTTCTCTTTTCAAATTAGAATGTTGTCTGTCTAATAGAGGTTAGCAGATCTCTAATAACCTTTTCCTAACTTTTAAGGAGAGACCTACCTTCATAATTTATTTAGGGTTCATGTATGACTCTATCAACATCTCTGTGAATGTGTTGTCTTCTTTAAATAAAATATATTTCACACATAAAGGAAAGAAGGAGGAACATTCATAACGAATAGCTAATAAATAGTCATTTACCTGGGTTTTAGAGATACTGAAATTTTACCACACAAACTGTAGGTATTTTTTTTTAAGATACATAATTTTAACTCACATAGTTGAAGCTCTAGTTATGCCTGCCTCCCTTGCTTTTCTAAGATAAAATGCTATCTTGGAGTTCATATGTTTCTTTCCATTCAGGTTTTCATACATTTACTACATATGTATGTATGCATAAACAATAGACGTTATTGTATTGTGCATTATCTTACATAAATAGAATTATCTGTCCTTCTGGCATTGTTCTTTCCCCTCAATTTTATGAATTTCAGCTTTGAGTCATAGACCTGTTATAATAGTAAGCATTAATGAATATCCAGTCACTACTTGTGTTATCAAATTAATCTTAGTTTTTAAAATAATATAATTATATACAATTAGACAAAGATTACATATTCAATTTCTGTCCCAGAATTACTGTTAATTTGCTTAGATACTGTCTTCCAGTCTTTTTATATATAAACTAGAGGCCCAGTGCACAAAAATTTGTGCACTCAGGGGGGAGGGGGAATACCTCTGCCCAGCCTGTGCCCTCTCGCAGTCTGGGACCCCTCAGGGGATGACCACCTGCTGGCTTAGGCCCGCTCCCTGGAGAATTGGGCCTAAGATGACAAGCAGACATCCCTCTGGCAGCCTGGGAGCCCTCGAGGGATGTCCACTTGCCAGTGGAGAGCAGGCCTAAGTTGCAGTCGGACATCCTTAGCACTGCTGAGGAGGCAGGAGAGGCTCCCACCACCACCGCTGTACTGGCAGCCATCAGCCTGGCTTGTGGCTGAGCAGAGCTCCTCCCATGTGAGAGCACACTGACCACCAGAGGGCAGCTTCTGCATTGAGCGTCTGCCCCCTGGTGGTCAGTGTGTGTCATAGTGATCAGTCATTCCTAGTCCTTCTGCTGTTAGGGTCAGTTTGCATATTACCCATTTACTATATAGGATAGAGGCCTGGTGCATGGGTGGGGGCCAGCTGGTTTGCCCTGAAGGGTGTCCCGGATCAGGGTGGGGGTCCCGCTTGGGTACCTGGCCAGCCTGGGTGAGGGGCTGATGGGTGTTTGCAGGCTGGTCACACCCCCTTCAGGGTGGGGGTCCCCATTGGGGTGCCTGGCCAGCCTGGGTGAGGGGCTGATGGGTGTTTGCAGCTGGTCACACCCCCTTCAGGGTGGTGGTCCCCACTGGGGTGCCTGGCCAGCCTGGATGATGGGCTGATGGGTATTTGCAGCTGGTCACACCCCCTTCAGGGTAGGGGTCCCAACTGGGGTGCCTGGCCAGTCTGGGTGAGGGGCTGAGGGCTGTTTTCAGGCTGCTGAGCGACTGAAGCTCCCAGCCTCTCCTTTTTTCTTTTTTTTCTTTTTATTCTGGGATTTATTTACCTTCTATAGCTGTCACTGGAGCTGAGAGCCAGCTCCAGCTCTGAGGCCGTTGCTGGCTGAAAGCAGGTATCTGGGTTTGTTTAGGTTCTATAATTGCAACATTGTTGCATCCAGAGCTCAGAGCTGGGCTGCAGCAGGCGGGGAACCTTGGCTTCCTCCATCACTGGAGCAAGCAAGCCTCATGTTCACTTCAGCTCCCTGGCTGCTGGCCGCCATATTGGCTGGCAGTTAATTTGCATATCTCACTGATTAGCCAATGGGAAGGGTAGCAAAGTAACGGTTAATTACCATGTTTCTCTATTATTAGATAGGATATTTTGCATCATTGAAATAAATTTTAAATATTAATATAGTCATTGAATATTATATTAACATCTTTTCCCCCATCCTACATGATCTTTTTGACAGTTGTGCTTAATGTTTTGAAAACTATCCATCTACTGTATAACTGTCTCCCAATTTTGAGATATTTAATACATTTCTGTTTTACTTCCCCCTTTAAAAATAAATCTGCAATAATAAAATAGAAATAACCTCTGAACTTGTTAACTTTTATTATATTTGGTGTAATTTCCTCAGATTAAGTTATAAACCATTTTATAAAATATCTTTTCTATTACATATTTTTATTTGGTATCATATGCTCATAGAAATATGAATGTACTATTTAAATAAATATTTTATATATTGTTTTTTTAATATATTGTTTTTATTTTATATACAGACTTTAGAAATTATCATACTACATTTTTCCCTCCAGAACTAGGAAGCAGGAATAGTAAGATTGCCTTTAACAAGTTAAATTGCAATGAATCAGAGCAGAGATAAATGTCAAATCACCTCACTTGATTGAATGTATTAACATATATAAAGGAAAATGTGTTAACCAAAGAGTTCGCTGTCCAGTCCCAGAGGCAAAATCTCACTGCTATGTCTCATTGTAAATTAATAAATTAATTAAACGAAGAATTCACTTATTGTAATTTGACTTCCTATAAAGATTGCCCATGGGGAGAAAATGGCCTTGTCAAGCAGATACAAATATTTCAGTTTTTGAGGCAATTACATTTCTCTTTATAAATTGAATTGACATTTAGTCCCAAGATTCTGTTTAACATTAGTCTGCCACTGAGAGATAAATCCTCTAACCCTACAAAATCAGGTTTTGGAATATGTAAGGCTTTTGATCAGACCTTCCCACCAGACCCTCCTGCCTTGGGGACTTTCAGTAGACAGCCATGTCGTTTTTCTCCATAAAAAAACCTCATGATTAATTCAGTTAAATCAATCTTTTCCTTCACAATTTCCCTTATTGCTCTACATATAGAGAATATATTCCCTCTAGAGACTTGTAAAATACTAAATTTTATTGCTTCTATTGTTTGATATTTTAAACATTTACCAATTTAATTCATTCAGTTAATGCAGTTTGCATATTAAGAAGAGCTCACCATTCATTCATTCATTCATTCATTCATCCATTCATATCATAACTCTTTATCAACTAACTACTAAGTGAAAATCTAGACTTTGTCAGGTGCTAAAAAGATAATGGCAAGGATTTCTGTATAGTATAAAATAAACTAGTTTACAGTGTTTTGATAGGTCAGCTGTGCTGTGGGAGTTGGAAGTTGGAATCTTGTCCAAACTGGGAGGTTGAGGGGAGAATTGAGAGTGTAGAAATGGGAGGTTTATGTGTGTGTGGGAAGGGAAGGTGCAGGGAGGTGGTGAGGGGGGATTGAGGGAACATTCCAGAAAGGGACCAAAGCTCCAGAAATTAAGGAGAATAAGGCTTATTTAGGCAAATTGGAAAAAAGAATTATATATATATACTAGGGGCCCGGTGCACGAAATTCGTGCAATGGGTGTGTGTGGGGGTTGTGTCCCTCAGCCCAGCCTGCCCCCTCTCACATACCGGGAGCCCTCAGGCGTTGACTCCCATCACCCTCCAATCGCAGGATCGGCCCCTTGCCCAGGCCTGACGCCTCTGACAGAGGTGTCAGGCCTGGGCAGGGGACCCTCATTTCCCCCATCACTGGTTCTGCCCCCAGCCCAGGCCTGATGCCTCTGGCCCAGGCATCAGGCCTGGGCAGGGGACCCCCAGACTCCTCCGATTGCTGGCTCTGCCCCTTGCCCAGGCCTGATGCCTCAGCCAGAGGCGTAGCCCCCCATCACCCTCTGATCAACTGATCGGCCCCTTGCCCAGGCCTGACGCCTCTGCTAGAGGTGTCAGGCTTGGACAGGGGACCCCCATCTCCCCCTGATCACTGGCTCTGACCCCTGCCCAGGCCTGAGGCCTCTGGCCCAGGAATCATGCCTTGACAGGGGACCCCCATCTCCCTCTGATCACTTGCTCCACCCCCCACCCAAGCCTGACGCCTCTGACCCAGGCTTCAGGCCTGGGCAAGGGGACCATCATATCCCCCCAATCCCTGGCTCAGCCCCCCGCCCAGGCCTGATGCCTCGGCCAGAGGAGTTGACCCTCATCACCCTCTGATCACCAATCACCGGATCGGCCCCTTGACCAGGCCTGAGGCCTCCGGCAGAGGTGTCAGGCCTGGGCAGGGGACCCCCAGCTCCCCGCGGTTGCAGGCTCCGCCCCGGGCAGCGGGGACCCACAGCTGCAGCAGCCCCGCTTTAGGCCCAGGCAAGGGACCCCTAGCTCCCGGGACTGCCAGCTTCGACCGTGTCCAGCTCCCATCGCTGGCTCCACCCCTACTTCCTGCTATCACTGGCCAGGGTGGCAAAGGCGCCTGATTCTCCAATCATGGCTGGGGGGCAGGGCAAAGGCGGCCCCGGGGCCGCCTTTGCCCTGCCCCCCAGCTCTTAGCTCCCCCCTGGGTTTCCAATCACTGTCAGTGGCAGGGGGCTTCTTCCTGCTTTCCCTTTCGCCTCCCTGCATTGTGCCTACATATGCAAATTAACCGCCATCTTGTTGGCAGTTAACTGCCAATCATAGTTGGCAGTTAATTTGCATATAGCCCTGATTAGCCAATGAAAAGGGTATCGTCGTACGCCAATTACCATTTTTCTCTTTTATTAGTGTAGAGATATATATATATATATATATATATATATATATATATATATATGCCTAATACACAAATTGTCCCCACAGGAGTTCGACTAGGAGACCGATCACTTGCTATGACATGTGCTGACCACCAGGGGGTGGCTCGGAATGAAGGGAGGCCCCAGTTGGCAACCAGAAGGCCTTGATCAACCCTGATCGCCAGCCAGGCCTAGGGACCCTACCCCTGTACGAATTTTGTGCACCAAGCCTCTAGTTATATTATAAAATAAACAAAGCAGATGGAGGGTCTGAAAGGTTCTCAAAGGGTTCTATTAGAGAGGAAAGCAGAGATGAATCATAACCTTTATTATTTCAGGGATCACTTGGCAGGAGTATCCCTACTAAAATCTTTGTCTATTGTGTTTTTAACTATAAGAGGGGTTGCCAAGCTTTTTTTATAAAGGGCCAAAAAGGGCCAGAGAGCAAATAAGCCAGAAGGTCTCTGTCACAGCTATTCAACTGTGCTGTTTTAGCCTGAAAGGAGTCCTAAACAACATATAAATGGGTATGTTGCATTCCAATAAAACTTTATTAGTATAGCAGACAACAGGCTGAAATTGGCCCATGGGCCATAATTTATTCTTCACTGGTATAGAAGACTTTTTTCAAAATAATAGATAATCATGTTTGTAAGTAACAAAGATCAAATAAACTTACATTTGAAACCAAGGGGTAGGTTTTGTCTCTTTACAGAAGCTTATCCTAGTTGATTAAGAACTCCTCTTTGAGGAGCATACTCATTAAACAGGGAATTAGTAAAAAAAAAATTAATGAATAAGGTGATTAATATCACATACAACATATTTACTCCAATGCTTTCACCAGAAAATGACAACCTCAAAATTTTCAAATCTTGTAAAAATAAAAACTTTGTACTTGTATACCATTTTAAAGAATGCACTATTTCTTCCAACTTTCATAATGATCTCAAAAATACATGAATCTTGAAGGCAGGATTTGTATATTATTCAAATTTTTCCAGGAACCCATTAAAATGCCTGGTACAGAAAAATTATGTGTAGACACATTTAACTAAGAGCAAATATCATTTTCCCTTTTAAGCAGCTGAAAAACTTGGTCTTAGGTTATATGTTCCAATAAGGCCCATAAACGAACAATGTCAGAGGCAGAACAAGTGTCCAGTAACCTGCCTCCTGGATTTTAATTTCAGTTACACTCTACAGTCACAGATATGAAAAAGAACGCAGGGCTAAATAGGTAGTATAATTAATATTGCATGAATACACAAAGATTATTAAAATGACTTTCATGGAATGAACTTATTGTTATTGTCTTTGCTCAAAACTCCCCTTCAACTAGGAAATGCCTCTGACCCTCACTCCAGAAATACCATGTAAATACAAGTGACACTGTCTTTGGCCCAAGCTGTTAAGACTATAGATGGGCAATCTAACAAACTAAACCAGAGGAGGACTTCCCTGGACATTTAGAACTGTCACTGAGAAGGAGACTGTAAAATAGAAACCTGGGCATTATTAACACACGTTTTAACATGTGGACTGGGGAACAGAGTTATCTGTATTGCAACAAAAGAAAAGAATGAAGCAATTTACAGAGAGGCTTTTGTATAAAACTTGGAGAGAGATTATTAAGCAGAGTCGAGTTAGTCCAGCTGTTCTAGATGCCTACATATATATTCTTACCCCTGGGATCATAGGAAATCCTATGGTTCCTACATACATTATCATTTCCACTTTGGTTTGTGTTTCTGTTTTTAGCCAATTACCAAGTAATGACTACATACAAGGAGTCATTAAAGGGACACATGGTCAGTGTTTATCTGTGTTTACCTGATTTGAATCTGGAGAAAATCTACATTGATAAAGTTAAGAAGAGAATTAAGACAGCTACCCAGAAAAAAAACAAAAAACAAACATCACTCTTTTCTGAAATCTTTAGGTGCAAGGTAAATATTCCCCAGTGGAGAAAATCTGTCTGACTAAATATGTTAGCGTGATAGCAAAGAAACCCTAGCCATTATTTACATCCATATAATGAGCTGGCTAAACTCTAAGGAAATTCTGACCTGCAGTCTGACAAAGAAAATGCTGATTGTGGATGTTCAGAATGACAAAATGGACTTTTCTCCATCAGCAAAGCAGAGTAGTTGAAAGAGCCTGTTGGCCTGCCACTTTTCTCTGTATTAGTGCATAGATGATCAAGGATTGGCAAAATATGCTAACACTTCTGTAATTGATTTATAATTGAAAAATATTTAGTTGACAGATAGGCATCCCAAACATATTTAGCCCAAAAATATTCATTAGAGGACTTACTCCCCTTCAAAATCACACAAGCATAGGGAATTTGGAAGTAATATGCATTCTATCTACACTATTTACACTAATAAAAGACAAACATGCAAATTGACCATACCTTTGCTATGCCTTAAGCCATGCCCACCAGCCAATCAGAGCAACTATATGCAAATTAACCCAACCAACATGGCGGCCGACAGACACAGAGCTGGAGCAAGCAGGAGGCTTGGTTGTCCCAATGATGGAGGAAGCCAAGCTTCCCAACTGCCACGTTGGCTCAGAGCTCCACTCAAAGCAACAAAATTTCAATTATAGAAGGTAAATAAACCCCAGATACCTGCTTTCAGCCGGCTGTGGCCACGGAGCTGGAGCGAGCAGTAGTGGGTTGCCCCTGGCCATGGAGGAAGCCAAGCTTCCCTCCCGCCGCTCCTCTCAAGGCTACAAAGTTTCAATTATAGAAGGTAAATAAATCCCAGAAGAAAAAAAGGGGAGGCTGGGAGCTTCCGTCGCCGGGGCGGGGGGGGGGGGGGAGGGGGGGGGCTTGGCCAGCCTGAAAATGACCCTCAGCCCCTCACCCAGACTGGCCAAGCACCCCAGTGGGGACCCCCACCATGAAGGGGGTGTGACCAGCTGAAAACACCCATCAGTCCCTCACCCAAGCTGGCCAGGCACCACAGCAGGACCCCCACCCTGATCCGGGACACCCTTCATGGCAAACCAGCTGGCCCCCACCCATGCACCAGGCCTCTATCCTATATAATAAAAGGGTAATATGCAAACTTACCCTAACAGCAGAAAGACTGGGAATGACTGGTCACTATGACACACACTGACCATGAGGAGGCAGATGCTCAATGCAGGAACTGCCCCCTGGTGGTCAGTACACTCCCACTGGGGGAGTTCTGCTCAGCCACAAGCCAGGCTGATGGCTGCCAGTACAGCGATGGTGGTGGGAGCCTCTCCTGCCTCCTCAGCAGTGCTAAGGATGTTCAACTGCAGCTTAGGCCTGCTCCCTGCTGGCAAGTGGACATCTCCCAAGGGCTCCCGGGCTGCCAGAGGGATGTCTGACTGCCAGCTTGGTCCCGATCCCCCAGGGAGTGGGCCTAAGCCAGCAGGTGGTCATCCTCTGAGGGGTCCCAGACTGCAAGAGGGCATAGGCCGGGCTGAGGGATTCTCCGCCCCCCCCCCCACCCCAGTGCACAAATTTTTATGCACCAGGCCTCTAGTTTGGAATAAATATACATTCTAAAGGATTCTATAAAAGCATCAGCAGGTGTGTCTGATTAACATGTCTCCTCATTTAAATATGTAATGTGATCTTGTAGGTTAGTGGTTCTCCAAGTATGGTCCCAGGAATAACAGCTTCAGCATCATCTGGGAACTTGTCCCACTCAAGACCTACTGAGTCTTGTGGGGCCAGCCATCTGTGAATCTAATGCATACTGCTATGAACTGAATTATGTTCATTCATCCTCCTCTCCCTATGTTGAAGCCAAAAAACACCATTGTGATGATATTTAGAGGTGGAGTTTTTAGGCGATAATTAGGTTTAGATGCTATTATGAGGATAGGGTCCACATGATGGAATTAGTACTCTTAAGAGATCAGAAAGCTTGTTGTCTTCTTTCAAAAATCATCTGCTTTGTATCTCATTCAAAGAAAGAAAAACATGTTGGGACAGAATCCAGTAGCCTTATAATAAGAAATATCCAAGTTATCTTGTACCTCTTACTAGAAGATAGGATGTTTGGTCATCTATTTTTGTGTTTCTGATATTATAAAATATCTTCTCCACCTCCTATATCATTGAAAGTCACTGGATTGTGTTTTCCAATTTGTGTGTTAGTGTGTCAAGAAAATAATAAATTGTTTTGTTATAAAATTTTCTAAATAGTATGAAAAATCTATATAACATTTAAAAACTCGTAGCTGTTGAGTTTTAAAATCATTGAGATATAATCTTTGAAGTGTTCTCATATACACAACTTACATAAATGTTAAAACAGAATAGATTTTAATCTTCACCTTTGACTAATGCCATGTTTGTAAACTAAACTCTTAAGTGCATGATGCTAGAAAGTTTAAAATGTATTCCAATAGTTGAGCTTATTGAAAAAAAGTGCTAATATGATTTTTAAAAATATATTTTATTGATTTTTTACAGAGAGGAAGGGAGAGGGATAGAGAGTTAGAAACATCGATGAGAGAGAAACATCGATCAGTTGCCTCCTGCACACTCCCCAGTGGGGATGTGCCCTCAACCAAGGTACATGCCCTTGACTGGAATCGAACCTGGGACCCTTCAGTCCATAGGCCGACGCTCTATCTACTGAGCCAAACTGGTCAGGGCAGATTTTTAAAGCATTGTGAAATGGTGTTGATATATAACTAACCCCTGCTGACTTTTGTTACAGCTCCACCTCGGACAGTACGACTGGTCGGCGGTAGTGGCCTTCATGAAGGCAGAGTGGAGATTTTCCATGACGACCAGTGGGGCACAGTTTGTGATGACCACTGGGAACTACGAGGTGGGCTGGTCATCTGCAGGAGTTTGGGATACCGAGGTGTTCTAAATGTGCACAAGGGAGCTCGTTTTGGACAAGGTAATTTTTTTAAAAATATATTTTATTGATTTCATAGAGGAAGGGACAGGGAGAGAGAGACACATCAATGATGAGAGAAAATCATCGATAAGCTGCCTCCTGCATGCCCCCTCCTGTGGATGCAGCCCAGGCATGTGCCCTGACCAGGAATCTAACCCTGACCTCCTGGTTCATAGGTCAATGCTCAACCACTGAACCACACAGGCTGGGCAGACAAGGTACTTTTTTAAAATAAAATTATTATTATTGTTGAGAATATTACAGATATTTAAAATGTTTTTTTTAAATGAAGCATAGGCATTCTCTAATATGTAGAAGCAAGTAGAGGTAGAAACTTACAGCATAGGAAGAAAAATTGTGTGTAGGATTTTTTAAAATGGCCTTTCCTAGAAAGTAGAAATGAAGAGAAAGGGACATTTAATTTAAAATGACATATGCTCTCAACCTTTAATATGTAAATTTTATTTAGATTTAATTGGTTAGTTGCAGAGTACTAACATAGAGGAAAACAGAGTGATTGACAAAGTAGGACAAGCGAATTAATAAGGTGACTTAGAATCTATAAAGTGGACAGCTCATTTCTAATAGAAGGCACACAGCTGTCATCTATGCTGATTACTCACCTCGTAAGTGATAGATAAAAACTCTGCAGTTTTGGAAATACCAGTATGTGATGATGACCTGAATTCTTAGGATGTGTCTTTGTTGAAAAAATGAAATATAGTTTACCAGTTGTCTAGATAATTCAATCAATATGGACTGGCTGACTAGCTCAATCCAAAAAGAGAAAAATACTCTAAAATAGCTTTTATCAAGATGACTTACACTTTACGTTATCCAAAGAGTTGACAATTCTGCATTTAGCTTTGTATCTCTAAGGAACAAGCCTGGTGGTACAATTTATTAATTTCTTCTATCCCAGATGGTAAAATCACCACTGTTTCAACATTGCATTCATCTTAAGGCCTAGTCTCACAAGTAGAATATTCTTTGCCCCACAGCTTTTATTCATTCCTGCTTATATCTCGAGGGAGTTCTGGTCTAATACACTGGCAAAAAAAAAAAAAATAGTATAGAATACTGGCAAGAAAATGTTTTCTATTTAAATAAGTAATGAAACAATAGAGTTTAGTCTCATGTGAAATTATTATCATTATTATCATTTTTTGGCTACATGGAGGCAGTTTTCTTCAGATAACTGGCCACTTCTCTAAGATGAATGTTCATTTTTACTGAGGCTGTGTTTTAGGGTAGTCGGTGGTGCTATATGTTATACTAGAGTTTTATTGATAAAACAGCAAAGTATGCCAGAATTTTGTTTTCTGTTTACATTTTCAAGCACCTGCTGAAGTGAATCAGAAAGAACAGGCATTTGATAACGAAGGAGATGTGAGTTGAAACTTTAGTGCTGATACTTATGTCTCAGATTTCAATCTCTTATTTCAATAAAATGGGAATAATAATAATAAAATACCAAGCCAGGTTTATTTTGAATCTTAAAAAAGCTGGCATATAAAAAGTGTCAAGCCCTAACCGGTTTTGCTTGGTGGATAGAGCATGACCCTGCGGACTGAAGGGCCCAGGGTTCAGTTCCAGTCAAGGGCATACACCTCGGTTGCAGACTTAATCCCTCGCCCTGGTCGGGGTGCAGGAAGCAACCAGTCGATGTTTCTCTCTGTCTCTCCCCCTCCCTACCACTCTCTCTAAAAATCAATGGAAAAATACCCTCAGGTGAGGATTAACAACAACAAAAAGTGTCCAGTGCAAAGCCTGCCTAGTGGCATTGCGCAATAGAGGCAGAGAGCACCATCAGCTGTATAATTATAGGTTAGTTTCCATCCTCTGGAAGTTAGAAGGGCCAGACCTCTGTTGTATGGTACAGCGGCAGAGTGATGCTCCAAAGCTCACAGAGTTGAATGTGACTTCTTATTGAGCAGAGAGTGTGACTGCATGTACTAGATAGGAACCCAGATCATCTCCCCACTCCACCCAAGGAGACCCAGCTCTCGTCTCTGCTCACTGTGTGGAATCCAGCACCAAACAAGTGAGGCGTGATTGATTATGAGAAATTTAAAATCGCAAAGCAAGATGAGCTGGGAGAGGTAATAAAACTCAGGTTATTTATTCTGAAGAACAAGAGTCTGAGAAATAAATTTCACGATCTGCTTCGTTGTATGTTTTATTTTAAGACACAGGCTTACTTTGTAAGCTGATTTGGGATTAGACACAGCAAACAACCTTTTTATGTAAAGCTGCTTACACTCCCCCTTACTTTTCCACTCCACCTTAAATTTACAGTTTCACTGGGGGGCGGAGGGGGAGAAAAAGCAATTTTGAATGCAGCATAGAGAAGAAAGCAGAAATATGAGTGGAAGGGTTGGGGAGAGAAAAGGATGCATTAGAATTTTAATTATTTGTCATTTCTTAGTAAAGTAAGAAAAATTAGATGAATACTTTATGTATATATACCAGTACATTACTACCAACATTCAAACAGGAAGGAAAAACACTTGCATTTGTCTTCTTTGTATAATTCCCCATTAAAGAAAGAGTACAATTTTCTCCATGCAGTTTCTCCCTTCTCTCTCTCTCTCTCTCTCTCTCTCTCTCTCTCTCTCTCTCTCTCTCTCTTTTGAAATGGTAAACATGGCTACCAGAGAGAATCCTTGTTAGTGTTAAGAAGAATTAGTTTTGCAGCTGCAAGGAAAATGACTTATAGGAATAAAGCTTAAAGCATTCTCCTTTAAATAGGTTCCTCCATTTGGATGTGTCTTTTGCTAAAGTGGAATGTTCTCTCTCCGCCCTCCCCCCGCCCCCCCCCCCCCGCCCCGCCCCAGTGGACCAAAAGGTTAACTTAAGGAAGCACTGAGAAGCATTTTGCCTGTCACTGCATGGGGTCAGGGAAGGGGGAGTGAGTCACTCACTCCCTGTGCAGGCTCTCCAATCCCTTGTCCCACTGGCCTCCCTGCAGCAGCCTGGATGAGCTTTGTCAATGGTGGTACTCTGGGAATTTGTTCCAGCCTGTCTGAGCCCATATGCTAATGCGGGAAGCATAAACTGGGCCTGGAGCAGCCAGCTATCTCCTCTTCTCCTCCGGTTTTACAGAAGTTTGTGCTGAAGCCCCAAACTTGAGAGCAGAAACAAAAGACAATTCTAAGATAAATGTCATCTTCTATTCATCACCCCTTCCCCATTTCATAATCAAATTTCTAAGTGGAATTTAAAACAAATACAAGAATAAACTGAAGGAGATCAAAAATATAACTATACCTCTGAATTAAGCTTCAATAAATAGGAGTAAAAATAATCTCAAAGATAAATAAAATATCTCAATGGATAGGAGCTCAAATTCTTGCCTACTGTACCTTGCATAGTGACAGCTTTAAAAGACGTTTACATGTTGGATCTTATGGAACCTGATATGGAGCCTATAGAGTTCTTAGCACATCTATTTTGTTACTATGGTTAACAAAGACAGGATGAAGTAGGAATAATATTGTTTAGCAAGTGCTGATTATATGATCTCATTTAGTGCACATTGTGCCTGTGAAGAATAGATATTATAGCCCCAATTTTTCACAGAGAAAGTAAATAAAACTGTCAGCTGTCACAAAATTTGCCCAAGTTTATACTGCTATTATGATGGGTTTTTTTTGGGGGGGGTCTAGATTATTGTCATAACCTGTCTCTGTACTAGACAGAATGTTCTAAGTTCTTTACGCTTAAGAACTTCGTGTTGGAAGAGCTTGCTTCTTCAAAATCTTAGAATCCTAGATTTTGAGAGGTAAATGAAATTTTAGAGGTACTTTAGCCATATCCCTTTATTTTGCATGTATAATAAAGTAGGGAAAAGGAGTGGCTTCTTTAGGACCACAAAGCTAGAATCCAGAACTTTAGTCTGTTTCACCATTCTCTATTCTGATTCCCATTCCATTTCAACTTTGATCTGAAAACACAATGATTTTCTTGAGAGGCTGTTGACAAAGCACTTCCCTACTAGAAGGCTTAAAAGGGATACAAATTCATGTCACTCAGCCATAACTGGATTTAATTCACCTTCATGCAGAGATTGCTAACTGTGATTTTTACTTCCACAGAGATCTATTCAGCAGCTAGTTGAAAAATCTCATCACTTTGTTATGTATCTGGCTATTGTATAAAATCTGATTCCCTTTTTCCCCATAAAAGTTGTGGGTTAGTGGTAATTAGATTAAAAAAATTCAGAGTCCCTCAAAGAACAACACTGTCTGCTTTCTTTTAAAAGAAGAGATGAAGGGAAAATGGTATAATCTGTCAAACATACTCTCAAGCATCACAAACCAAGCTCATGAACCCCAGAAGCCATGGACAGTCTTGGAAGCCTTGATTATGTCTGCTTTGGGAACACCAAGACGGTTAGTCCCGACACAGCCCTAAAATGTTAAAGGCATTGAAGCTGTGTAGATGATTAGGTAGATGACAGGCAGACAGATAGATAGATGATAGATAGGATCAGAGAATGAAAACATCTAAAACATACTCGTCAATTTTGCATAAGTTTCCACTAAGTAGAAAGGATAGTTTGGAGGCAAAAAATAAAAATGACAGCAGCAGCAACAAAATCCTCGAGTAACAGTTATTACCTGAAGAAATAAAAACAAATTTGCTTTTTTATCTTTGAGGTTCACATGAAGATAAAATTGTATTAATTTTTTGCCACCTTAGCATTAATTTTTAATGCAGAAACCAATTTGGAAGGATATGGGAAATGTGTATTAAGTAAATTTTTCCCTTAGGCTCAATAGTCCTGACTATATTAACATAAAAATAAAATGACAAATCTTTGAACATTACTTTTATAACTCTATTTGGGCTCCTAGGTAGTCAATAAATATCTCCAAGCTGTAAAGGGGCTTATGTTCTGTTGCTGGCTCTGTTCTCTTTGAGAAAGCCATACATTCTTTCTGAGTCTCAGTTTATCTACCCATGAAATGGAGATAATTGCCATTATTCTACAAGATTATTAGAAGAGTAAATTTTAAAATCATATGTGAAAAGACTTAGTATGTTCACTGTGTCTGAGTCATTCCTACATAGAAAAGACCAAAGTTACCGGTAGCACAATCTGCTTTGCACAATAGTGGGGTCGGAGTTAGGACTTCTAGATGCAGGTGTCAGCCCTGCTGCTGATGACGTATGTGAGCTCAGTAGTTCCATTTGCCTAAAGCAGAGGTCCTTCCTGGGAAGTCAGTGCAAGAGAAAATGGATTTTGATTTTGTTCACTCATGTAGACACCCAAAACATCTGCTGAACAACCCAACTGAATAGTGCAGAGCATTGCAGTGAATCACTGATTAAAGCCTGGCTCTAGGCGGATGCAAGGGAATGCACCACCATGCATTAGCTATGTGACCTTGAGCAACGTTACTTATTGTCTCTGATTTTTACTTTACAGTAAAATGGCATATAGAAGCACTTAACATTTAAGGTTATTTGAAGATTCAATGAGATAACAGATCAAAAGTACTTTAAGTATTTCTGCCTACATTGTGAAGTCTTCAAAGAGTGGGCTGAGATATTCATTATTATGACTCCAGAATGGTATTCTAACATTCATGGATTCCGCTACTGTGGTTTCTAAGAACAGACAATCCCGGTATGAACATTTCAAGCTCACGTGAGCTCTCCAGTTCCTCATCTTACAATTGATCAGTCCAGGATAGCTTTAGCTTTTCCAATAGATTGTTTGAATCATAATGATTTAATTTCTGTTATATTAAATGAAAAATACAATGTTCCTAGTTACCTTGGTAATGTAAACCAAAATATAAATTTGTCTTATATTTGGATCTTTCTAGTGAAGGCACAAATTATACAAAAATTAAGTGATTGCACCAATTTATTTTACATGTGGAAATCAAAATTTCTTGTCTAATTCAAAAAGTAAATAAAATCATGAGTCATCACAGAAAATGTCTACATCAACATCCTATTAACTTACAGACTCTTCAATTTAACTTTCACATTTCTACTAGACACGATTCTAAAATGTACTTCTGATTATGTCATTTCTTGTTGTGACTCACAATATAAAATTCAAAATATTTTAGAGTGTGGTCACAGCTTCCTATCAGTCTTCCTTCTTGCTCATTAATATACTTTGTGTTTGGATGCCAGGAGACTACTCACTACCCTAATAACTCCAGCATGTTCATGCTGCCCCCACTATATGGAATGACTTCTATTTTATGCATGGAAACCTCTATCCACTTTTTAAGATTGGGTCAAATTTCATCTACATTGTGATTACAAAATTCCCAATATCTGCTAATTTATTCTTATATTATACATACATATACATAAATAATCATGCACATATTGTTAACTTATGAAGCTAACAGAATATTTGAAAAATCAGGAAGAGCGATGTCATTGTATGTGCTTTACATATGCCTCTGAAAAACAAGGTTTTATTTAACTCTGTTTTACAGTGACCCAAAGATCTGTTTGTAAGTTGAATTTAGTATTTCTAAGTATGTTTCATATAGCTCTTGTGACAGAAAGAGGACCTTTTAACATATTGATCCAAATGAAAAAGCCCTCCACCAGTTTGCAAAGGTGTTTGCTGAAATTTAGATGCTAAATCAACAATTTCCTGGTGGCATGAAACGTTCTTGAAAATTCATTAGGGGGTTTGCCATATTGTACTAGTATGTTTAACAAAACCCAATGAAATCATTCATTTAGAAGTTTTCAAAGGTTCTATTTCTAGCTGTCGTAAGCGTAAAAGAAAGGAGAACTTTAATAAATGAAATTTAGGAAAATTTTTAGAAAATATTCTAAAGACATTTCCAAACCTTTTTTAAAGTTATCTTTTCTGGCAATGAATTCCTTCCAAAAAAGCAGTTGTTTTCTTATTCATGATTAAAATAGCATCCTTATCTTAAAAGTGGCAGTTCAGTTTGTTTATTTAGATGAATATCTTCAAGGCAGCCTACTGCTGACAGCCATTGTTTTTCCTTCTAATGTGTTTGAGGAAGAATCAGAAAAGGGTGTAAGCTTTGCCATTTTCTTGTTACAGTATTTGCCTGCCCTTGCAAAGAATGCAGACTGGTGCAGCCACTGTGGAGGACAGTATGGAGTTTCCTCAAAAAACTAAAAATGGAACTCCCATTTGACCCAGTGATCCCACTTCTAGGAATATATCCCAAGAAACCAGAAACGCCAACCAGAAAGGATAGGTGCACCCCTGTGCCAGGCCAGCACAGCGAAGGGTTCAGTGGGCCTGAGGAGGGGCATCGAAGGATTAAAGAAAAGACAAAGAGAATAAGCTGGGTCTAGGTGGATCTCCTGTGCCTGGCTAAGGCCACAGAGAAAGATCCAGACGGCAAGCTGAGCTTTTATTTTATAGCCAGAGGTAACAAAGGTAGTGATCACCATAGTTAAAATGTTCTTATGAGTTTCACTTGTTTTGGCAGCACTTGCAGCACCTCCCACAGCCATTAGCTACCCAGATAGGATCTGGGAGCTTCATAAGGTCAAGCCTAATTATGCTAAGATGGCTGTGTCCTCTAAGCTGGGACTTGTTTGTGGCTTTGCCAACAGGTCAGTCCAAGGCTTAACTCTATAGCCGCTCCCTACACACCCCTATGATTATAGCAGCACAATTTACAATAGCTAAGTGCCCATCAGCAGATGAGTGGATTAAAAAACTGTGGTACATCTATACAATGGAATACTATGCTGCTGTAAAAAGGAAGGAACTCCTACCATTTGAAACAGCATGGATGGACCTGGAGAGCATTATGCTAAGCAAAATAAGTTAGTCAGAGAAGGATAAATATCACATGATCTCACTCATTTCTGGATTATAATGAACAAGATGAACTGATGAACAAAAACAGATCCAGAGACAGAGGAGCATGGATTAGCCAGGGGTGGGCAAGCTTTTTGACTTGAGGGCCACAATGGGTTCTTAAACTGGACCGGAGGGCCGGAACAAAAGCATGGATGGAGTGTTTGTGTGAACTAATATAAATTCAAAGTAAACATCATTACATAAAAGGGTACGGTCTTTTTTTTTTTTTTAGTTTTATTCATTTCAAATGGGCCGGATACGGCCCACGGGCCGTAGTTTGCCCATGGCTGGATTAGACCGTCAAACCTCAGAGGGAAGGTAGGGGAGGGTGGGGGTAAGGGGAAGAGATCAACCGAAGGACTTGTATGCATGCATATAAGCCTAACCAATGGACACAGACACCAGGGGAGTGAGGTCATGGGGGGGGGGGGGCAAGAGAGGAATAAGGACACATATATAATACCTTAATCAATTAAAAAAATAATCGATGGTCTTCTTACAGGACAGTTTGTAAGACCTTCACTGGTAGTAGTGGTTTTAGGTTAATTAAAAATAGATGATATATTTGGGAAACCGGGCCCATGTAAATTAAAATACTAGAGGCTAAGAACTCCAGGATACCTTATGATCCAGGTCTACCCCATATCCATACACTTGAATCATCAGGTCATTGCCTATATCCATTACTACTGAATCTTATTTCTTTCCTTATTTTTAAAAATAAAAATAATTTGCCAAATGCTTAGAGGAAACCAACCATTCTTTAATCTGTAATTTTGTAGAACTGTGTACCTTTGTTACAGCTCTTACACTTTGGATTTCAGTATTTTACACATCGACAAAATATAAAGTTTTCTGGGGCTGGGGATTGATTTTTGAATCCTAATAAAGAGCACAGAACTTGTATATAGACAATGATCAACACATTCTGTTAAATTAGTGAGTAAATAAATGGCTTTGTTCCACTCAAATATAAAAACTAAACTATACGCCCTAATAATGCAATTGTATCTGATTTCTGTAGGTACAGGTCCAATATGGCTGAATGAAGTATTTTGCTTTGGGAGAGAATCATCTATCGAGGACTGTAAAATCAAACAGTGGGGTGTAAGAGCCTGTACGCATGCTGAAGACGCTGGAGTCACTTGCGTTTTATAACATACTAGTGACCCGTTGCACGAAATCGTGCAAGACCCAGGACCTCTCCCCCTCCCACCTCCTGCACCTTGGGACCACCCCAAGTCCCAGAGTCCCACCCTGCATGGCCGGCACACCACGGGACGGCCCCAAGTCCTGCAGTGCTACCCCGATGCCCCACTCCGGGCCATGCGGAGCGGCTGCCAGGCCCCACCCCTGCGGCGCACGTGCAGGGCTGAGGAAACCCTGACAGAAGCCGAGTGAAGTGGCCCCCGGGACCCTCACCCCCCCACAGGGCTGCGGGAACCCTGGAAGAAGCCCTGTGGAGCGGCTGCCGCCCCCACCCCCGCTGTGCTCACATCCATCTTGTGATGGTGTTACTGTGTGAGGGTCAATTTGTATATTAACTCTATTATATAGGATTATATTTCACTCACATTTATGTAATTGCTGCAAAATGATTTTTATTACTTTTATCCATTAAAATCGGTTTAATGAATATTTAAGAGATTAAGAATATTGCCCCCAAATAAGGAATATTTAAAAGTCACTGGATAAGCATATTAACAACCTTCATACTTCCTATATGTTTGTTTTTGAACCATTTTAACATCTAAGTTGTCAAATGGAATTTTATGATTTCTACATTGAATTAAATATACTGAAGTTTAAGGCTTCTAGATTACAAATGTCAGTAATATGGAAACAATTTCCATTAATGGTTCCAATTTATATCTTCACCATGAGATTGCAATTTTTGTCATTTTTTTTGTCTTCTTTGAAATCTATTTAGTTGATTTTAATTGAATTCCTTTCTGAATAATGAGAAGGTTGAGAAAACTTCTTTGGAGCCAAGTTTGCAAAAGCTTTAATTCCTGCATATTTTTTTAAAAAAAATTTTTTATATATATATTTTATTGATTTTTTACAGAGAGGAAGGGAGAGAGATAGAGAGTCAGAAACATCGATGAGAGAGAAACATCGAGCAGCTGCCTCCTGCACATCCCCCACTGGGGATGTGCCCGCAACCCAGGTACGTGCCCTTGACCGGAATCGAACCTGGGACCTTTCACTCCGCAGGCCAATGCTCTATCCACTGAGCCAAACTGGTTTCGGCATCCTGCATATCTTTTAAAAAAGAATCTTATCCAGCTGTCACGATGTCGGATGAGCAATAACTTGTCTGTAAATGGTAAGTTTCGGTCATGTACAATTTTTATCAGAAGGTTTTACAAGCTCATGTATTAACATGAGAAATGACATGGTTAATAGCATAGTTATTCTATATAATAAAAGGGTAATATGCAAATTGACCAAACAGTGGAATGACCAGTCCCTGTGACGTGTACTGACCACCAGGGGGCAGATGCTCAATGCAGGAGCTGCCCCCTGGTGGCAGCACTAAGGATGGCTGACTGCGGCTACTCCCACCCCCCACAGGGAGCTGGCTTAAGCCATGAGTCAGACATCCCCAAGGGCTCCAGGCTGAGGGTCCACCCCCCACCCTGAGTGCACAATTTTTGTGCACTGGGCCTCTAGTTAACAATAATAATGTGGTTGTTTTACATGGGAATGCATTGACAGTTTTTTTTTTTAAAGTATATTTTTATTGATTTCAGGGAGGAAGGGAGAAGGAAAGAGAAACAAACATCAATGATGCGAGAGAATCATTGATCAGCTGCCTCCTGCACACCCCCGACTGGGGATAGACCCCTCAACCCTGGAGTGTGTCCTGACCTGGAATCAAACTGTGACCCCATGATTCATAGGTCGACACTCAACCACTGAGCCACGTGGGCCGGCTGTATTGACAGTTTTTACTGAATCATAAAGTTAGTTGAAAGCAGGACGTAAGACAGTGATGGAGAATCTTTTGAGGTCAGCGTGTCAGCATTTTGAAAAACCCTAACTTAACTCTGGTGCCGTGTCACATATATAAATTTTTTTGATATTTGCAATCATAGTAAAACAAAGACTTATATTTTTGATATTTATTTTATATATTTAAATGCCATTTAACAAAGAAAAATCAACCAAAAAAATGAGTTCACGTGTCACCTCTGACACGCGTGTCATAGGTTCACCATCACTGACGTAGGAGAACAGGCCCACCTTTGCCAGATTGTGTGTAAATAACTGATGGATCAAAAGTGTCGTTTTTAACATGGAGCTCAGGTTGTTATGCCTTTAACTTAAGTTGAATAATTACCTGTTGCAATTCTAATACACTGTGTTTAAAATGTAAATGGGCCTCCTTACTCCATCTAAACCAACAGCATGCTAATGTCTGAAGTGCAGAAAGAAGTGTCAACTATCCTGTCTTTTTCCATGAAGTCCCTGCCTCCCACCACTATGCTGGGTTTATATTGCATCCACTTAGCTATGCTAGAGCTACATTTTTCCAACATTCCCTTTCCTGCATCATTCTTGCTGTCATGGACCACAGAAGACATGTTGCGTGGGATTGAGAAACCGTGTGTAGCCACAGCCATCGGTATCTTTATGCTCAGAATGTCGGGCAGGGGCCGCAGAGCACCCACAGCACACACAGGTTGTCCCTGCTCTGCTGGCTGACCTGGTTTACTGGACAGAGTGCCTGTAGCTCCCCAAGTCCCCCAGGTGCCTCCTTCCGTGTCCCATACTCCTAGGCCCGGTGCATCTTTAGCTCACTGGTGAATTCGCTGCCTTCTCCTGCGGCCACTGGAACCAGCAAAGCTGGAGGCAGTGAGAAACTGATGCAGGTTCCAGCGCATCCTCATAGCTCCCATTTTGTCCCGGCTGTCTCCACGTTCATGTCCATCTTCCTTCCTAAACTGCCACCCTGCTGAACTCAGACAACCCAGCAGCAGGCATGAAACCAGCAAACATTTCTTAGACTGCTTAGTCAGCAACCAACATGCACAATTGCACAAGACCTGATGTGTTGAAGGGAATAAAGGAAGAGCTGCTCTGCACCAGGAGACATGAGGGGCCTTAGACAGCAAAGTAGACAAGAGAACATGGGGCATCCAATAACTGCATGAGCCTGATATTGAGAATCTTCTAGTTAATAAAGAAATGAGATTATTTTTAATTATTTTGGCTGTTTAACTGTGCTTTCTGAGGTTGAAACACAGGGCCCAGGTTTTTAGAATTACATCGAGTATCAAACTCTTCTACTGTAGGTTTTTCTACAAAAATGTCAAGTACACAAGTGATTTTTAAAAAGGAAAGATACTGTATTATTGTTAATAACTCTAGAATTGAATGTGACCCTTAAAGCTCTTTGAAGTTCCCTGAATGAAAAACGCTATTACACTGCTAGCTAGAGTAATTTCAGGTAACGGAGGAAAAAACAGACTGAAATACATTTGTTAATCACCCATTAAGAATCTCCCTAGGGCCAAGTAAGTTCAATCAAACCTGTGAAACATTCCAATTACTTTCAGAAAAGTCTTTGATGCTTCATACTTACCATAATTCCCTAAAAAGACTGATGCAGTTAATGACATAAATTATTCTTCTATTTTCTTTTGTTAAATTCATAAAACAGTCCTGTTCTAAAGGTTCAACGAATAAAGTGAAAACAGCTACTATTCTGAATTAGGGCTTATAAGGGAAGGCAAGCTGGCTTTCAGAGAACCAATTTGTCTGATATCCAGGTCAGCTGCCAGAGTGATCAGAGGGTGAAAAGGAATAACCTGAGAGAGTTCAGATTAAAAATAAAAAATAAAAAAAAACAGGAAGGGGGAGAGAAGGGAGACGGGAGAGGAGGAAGGCGGGAGGAAGGAGGAGAGGAAGAAAGAAGGACTGGAAAATGGAAGAAAGGAGATTCAAGGAATAACCAATTTGCTAATTGTCACTTCACCATGCGTCACAGGTTCTGCATTAAAAGGTAGGCCAGTTCGCGATATTTTTAAACATCTATACTGAAGAAGTGAGGTAGCAAATCAATTGGGGGAAAGTGACTTGGGATTGTAGTAGGGTTACCAGGGGTGGGCAAACTTTTTGACTCGAGGGCTACAATGGGTTCTTAAACTGGACCAGAGGGCCGGAACAAAAGCATGGATGGAGTGTTTGTGTGAACTAATATAAATTCAAAGTAAACATCATTACATAGAAGGGTACGGTCTTTTTTTTTTTTAGTTTTATTCATTTCAAACGGGCCGGATCCGGCCAGCGGGCAGTAGTTTGCCCACGGCTGGGTTAGACAGTTCTTTCTATGTTAATAATTCAAATTCTAAAGTTGACTTCCTACTCAAAGCAGAGTTTTATTTTGTATCACAGGTAGTAAAGGAATCCAGGCATTTAAGAGAACCAGTTTGTTGTTAAACTGGTTCCGACCGGTGGCTGTGTACTCGAATTGTAACTGAAGATCACCGCCTGTAGACTTGACTTATGTTTACGTAGAGACAACAGACCAAACATTCCCTGTGCTAGGACACGTCTGCTCTATTTTTCATTTTCAAATAGAATCACAATGTTATCAGCTAATCATTAACATCGAGAAAAGTTATATTAAGATAAAGCAAATGTATAACATTCTGTCTGTGGATTATGCTTTTCCTACAGAGACAAAAAAACACACACAAAAAACTTAATTCATTCTTATTTCCTTTTTTTAAATATATTGTATTGATTTTTTTTTTTTTTTTTTACAGAGAGGAAGGGAGAGGGATAGAGAGTTAGAAGCAACAGCTGCCTCCTGCACACCCACTACTGGGGATGTGCCTGCAACCAAGGTACATGCCGCAGGCTGACACTCTATCCACTGAGCCAAACCGGTTAGGGCTCATTCTTATTTTCTAAGTATCTTCTCCATGGACAGGAGAGCAGTGTCATTTCACAAAAAGGCTAATGTTGATCAGACAGCCATGGGAGGCGGTCAGTGTTCTGCGCAGGCAGCGGGAGGCCCGGGTTTCCGTCCTGTGTGTGCCTCTCGCTTGCTGCGTGCGCTTGAGGGAAGGCATTTTACCTCTAACCCTCAAACCCTAGCAAACAACATAGGAGCGTGACTTAGTAACCCAGGCGTGATGGCGAGGACCAGAGGTGAACGTCAAGAACCAAACAGAAGTCCATTCATTTTCTCGTACCCGTAATATTTACTAGCCACCCCCACGTTGGATAGTGTCAATACAAGTAAAGAAACTGAATTACGCTGAAGTTACTTTTGTTTTCTAGGCCGTGTTCTTTTCCTTTTGATGTGACTTTGAGGCCCTCACACATTAGAGCTTCATTGGGGCTAAAAATGGGACAGTGCTCTCTAACTTACGACGGGAAGGTCATTGTGTATCCAGAACTTTCCATTGACCCGGGTCCTTAGGCGGGGAGCATGCTGTGTGACTCGGGGTAGTCTAAGTCCGTGAGGAGATGATTACCTTGTAAGCAAAAACAAACAAAAAAAACCAAACAAACCCAAAAAACATAAAGAAACAGTAAGGGGGGCATTCCCAAGGCTGCCGGGGGCACGTGGCTTGTCCGGTGCGGACAGCAGCTCTCGGCCTCCCTGGGCGTTCAGAGAAAGGGAAGAGGCGGAGGGAAGAGCAAGGTTCACAGACGGATGGATCCTAAGTGGAGCCGCAGCGGAAATCTCAGGTCAGGAAGCCGCGGCGGCCCAGGTGAATCGGCTTCCCTCCGCCTCCCAAAGCTCCAGTCCTTTCCTGGGTGCTTCTCTCTCTCTCCATCAATGCTCTCCTGTCTCCACTGAGTTTTGTTTGGTTTTCCTCTCCCCCCTCACTTCCCAAAGGGCCTGGGGTTTCATTTAGACGCTGTTAGGTAACACCTGTTAGGTAACACCTGTTAGGTAACACCAGCTGGTCCTGGAGAATGCCAGCCAGGACCTTGATGCAAACCCCTTGCTGGTGCAGCCGGTCAGCCAGACCTGCCACAGCACCATCCCCATCGGTGAGGCTGCAGAGTGTTACTGACAAGCAGGAAACCAGGAAGAAATGAGAGGATCCTGGGCCCTTCCTGGGAAGCGGTTCTGACCCAAAGAGAAAGAACGTGGTTTGGCGCCAAGGGGCTTTTTATGTCAGTGCCACAGAAGGATGAAACCAACAGTTTGCTGGAAAAACAGAAACTCCAATTTAGGAGGTTTTAATTGGATTTAAGAGGCACCCTAACACCGTAGAAGGGAAAGTAGTATCTAGTGAGGAGGGTGGCTAGAGAAAAGGTGGTGGTCTGCAGGCTTGAGGGACTGGCGATGCCTAATGCCAGGCAGCCGTTTAGCTGGAGAAAGGGCCTCTTTCAGCTGAAAGGGATACTTCTCTTGATCCATAGCAATTTAGAGCAGGTCACAGAGTGAGGATTGAAGGGTCAGGATGCCCCTAATGAAATTAAGCAAGCCAGGAACACTGTCTGTGCTTGACGATGTCATCTTTAAAACAAGATGTTTACATCTCGACACTCTTAGTTCACAGTGTCACTGTTGTGATAAAATTAGATTGATCTGAAAATCTGTGTAGGCTGCATAATCTGTTTAAACTAGCCGTATTATTATTGCTATCTAGGAAGAAAAGGTGAGAGAGAGGCTGAGGAAATGTCTCTAGTTTATACTCAAGGAATGAGTCTGGCTTAGTGTAATTTTGAGTATGGAATTAGACGAGTGTAGGATGAATTTTAATATATGGTAATATTATAAGTTTCTTAGTAGTTTTGATTAATCATTTGGGCATAATTGCCTTGCTTTATTGTATAATTCATGTTATGACATTGCCAGGTGCCAGCATAGTTAGTAATAGAGTCTCTGCTTTAATTTCCATATTTTTCTTAAAAGGTTTATGCAAGGTGCACCTTGGCGTGTAAGAGGTACAGTGTTCCGAGGAACATTTTAGGGAAAGAATTTGGGGCACAGGCTGGACTCCCCCCTCACTTACCGGTCACTCCTGTTCTTAGGTCTCCGGGTCAGGTGTGTTTGGTGCTGGCTCCACCACATAGAAGTTTAAATTCCATAAGCATCAATCAATGACCATCAATTTTCTCACCTGTGTATGTGGGAATAACAAAAGTACTTACAGGTTTGTTACTAAAATTAGTAAAATAATTTGAGGACAAGTGGAGTTATGCTGGTGTTATATAAGAATCATTCAGAAGGGAGGTTTTCTCAACATTGAATGACAATACTTAGGGGAGCTGTATTATAAGCTTTAGTGGCGAGGACAATGGGCAGAGTTCTGTTTGTCCACTTTAAATCTTGGATGTTGAAATTCTAGCTCCCCACCCCTGGAATCTTAAAAATAGACTTTTAGCCCTGGCCAGTATGGTTCAGTGCTTAGAGCATGCCCCACGCACTGAAGGATCTCAGTTCAATTCCTGGTCAATTCTGGGTTGGGGCACATGGGGGAGGCAACCAGTAAATGTGTCTCTCTCACATCAATGTTTCTCTCTCTCTCCCTCCGCTCCCTTCCACACTCTCTAAAAAGCAATGGAGAAAAATATCCTCTGGTGAGGATTAACAATAAAAACAAACAAGTACTTTTGTAATATGAAAGTCCACAATAGAATGCTAATTTAAGAAGTTCGTCACTTTGAAGGATTACAAATGTATTTTTGTAGTAATCAGAAGTTCTTTTAAAAATATATTTTATTGATTTTTTACAGAGAGGAGGGGAGAGGGATAGAGAGTTAGAAAGATGGATGAGAGAGAAACATCGATCAGCTGCCTCTTGCACACCCCCTACTGGGGATGTGCCCGCAACCAAGGTATATGCCCTTGACCGGAATCGAACCTGAGACCCTTGAGTCCGCAGGCCGACGCTCTATCCACTGAGCCAAACCGGTTAGGGCAGTAATCAGAAGTTTTTAAAGATCCAGATATATATACACATATTAATGCCAGATCCATACTGAATAACAAAGTGGAAAGATAAGCTGTGTAGAGAATTAGAGAATTGTTTTCCCTTACGGACTAGAACAGGGAAGTCTTGTAAAATTAACAGATACCTTAAATTTAAATTAAACAGATTGATTTCTGTCTCCCCTCCAGTGAAGGAGGCCTAAGTCCCTTCCAGTCTCTCCAAGAACTTCCCTGGAGTGAACAGTCAGAACAGAGGATTTAACTTGGTCAATCTGAGACTCCTGTTCCTCCTCCTCTAAGTGAGTTAAATTTAGGGTTCATACTCATGTCCCAAGTACGAACCCTAAATGTAAGTTTCTTTTCCTGCACTGCCTCTTGGGCACTGCTGAAATTCCATTATGCCCAAAATATCACAGACACAAACCGGAGAGTTCAGAGAACCATGAGATTCCCAATAGCATGAGCATCTCAGGACCAAGTATTAAATGTCCTGTTGTCCACCATGGGAACAATCTCATTGGTTGATTTTACTTCCCCTTTGCTTCTCAGTTCCCCACCTCTCCTCAACCCTTTTCCTATCCTCTCGGGCTATCAGTTAGCACCCAGTGCCTAGTAATTGCTTGAGCATCACAGGTCTTCATTTTATGCTTTTCACTATGTCCATGACTAAGGAGTCTTACTTTCCTCCTTCAAATCTGCCAACAGACCGTGACCTAATAGTTATTATTCTCTCTAAGAAGATCTGTTATGCGTAACTAAAACAATATGTCCCCCCACCTTATGGGCTGGTTTCAAAAGGAGAGCATTATCATACATTCACTAAGAAGTCACAATAGGCAGGCATATAGCTACATACTGTGGGAAAAACAAAAGTGAATAAGATATAACTGGTAAATAAGAGGTGAACAGAAAGAACCACCATGGATAAAGAGCTATTGAGTTTATGACTCATAATCTGCAGAAGGCTCTGGCAAATAAAAAGTCTCTGTTACTTAATGACTCATTCTGGTCAGTTCTTGAAATAAGAGTGAACACGTGTAAGAGACCCAATCCCCACCAAGCAGGTGTGATCTCAAATCATGAGCACAGCTGTAATCCTGGTATCCATCCTGTTACTTGAGAATGCTGCGTCCCTGAGGCTTGCAAAGCTGTCTTCTTATTACTCCTGCTGCACAGGTAGCCAAAGCACCAGATGTTTGCCTCAGTGCCGATTGTCACAAGGCTTCCTGCCTGCCTGGAGGGCTTCCTGGGACCCTGCCCAGCTTGCTAGGGTCTTATGGTCCCAAGTAGCCTATGCCAACTGGGTTCTCTGGTCCAGTAAACTCCAATGTATCTCTGCTCATATCAAGAGAGACCAAGAAAAACTATGCCCCCTTATGGTGTTGTGACTTATTATTTTACCCAGTTAAAGTACCAGCCCTGCTTATGTGCCCTAGTCAGCAATCAGAAGGGGTGGAGCTCTCTTTACTCGCTGCCTGTCTCTCTTAGGCGGCCAACTCATCGATCCCATAGCATCTCTCCAGCTATCATTCCAAAATAGTTCAATTCCTTTATCACTTTATTCCACTGGTAATGTGAGGCATATTATTACAGCCCAGTGCTTCTGAACAATGCTCCATTTAGAGGGTAATGCGAATAACTGCTACTTCACGCACAGAATTGTCAATAGACCATAAAAAGGTATTTGTTCATATAAAGTATCAGTCATTGCTTTCCTATTGTACCCTTTAAGTACCATGTTGATATCCCTGTACAGTAATAATTTCATTTTTGAACTTTAAAATAAGTCTTTAAATGACTTGCGCATCTCCTTAGCTGAGGAAGCATAACCTTCCCTGAGTCTTGATGCCAGGGCATGTCAGCTGAGCTCTCCGGACATTTTTCTGACTTTTCAAGACACATTTTAGAAATTAAAGCTAGTGGAAAACAATTTCCAACTTAAGTAGTTGAGAGAAAATATAATAATGTAGTTATAAAACTTTTCTGTAGCTAAATATTCTCTCTAAGAATGATGGCATCCCTGAATCAGTAGCTTTTATCGACTGCAAATAGAAGAAACTGGAAATTTTAAAAAATGTTATAAAATAGGGAAAACTGTTGATTTCCCATCATTTGTAATATTTGAGGATTTATCAAGAAGGCAGAGTAGGAGAAGGTGAAGGACACCTCCCCTCCCGACTCTGGACAGGGCACAAGGGACATAGAATGGGGCTGGCTGAGAGATTTGTCAATATTTAGTTACACACTGTGCTGAGGCATCTGAAATAATGCAGTAAGATGACCCAGCTTGCAGATTGAACATGGAAATGAGAACTTAAGTGCATGGCATGCTAGGTGAAAAGGCACAATGGGAGGAACAGAGCATCTGGGTTCAAATCCTGCCTCTGCATTCAATGAGTTTACTACTTGTAATCTTAGGTAAATCGGTCAACCTTCTTGGACTCACTAGTCTTGTCTATCATATTAATGTAATAATTACCAAGAAGAAACATGGCAGTCTTCTAACTCATTGGTAGCCTTGCTAAGTGTTGTACAGAGCAGCCCAGTGATCAGCATATGTTATCTACTCTAATAAAAGAGAAGAATGGTAATTGGCGTACGACGATACCCTTTTCATTGGCTAATCAGGGCTATATGCAAATTAACTGCCAACTAAGATTGGCAGTTAACTGTCAACAAGATGACGGTTAATTTGCATATGTGGGCACAATGCAGGAAGGCGAAAGGGAAAGCAGGAAGAAGCCCCCTGTCACTGACAGTGATCAGAAACCCAGGGGGGAGCTAAGAGCTGGGGGGCAGGGCAAAGGCGGCCCTGGGGCCGCCTTTGCCCTGCCCCCCAGCCATGATCGGAGAATCAGGTGCCTTTTCTGCCCTGGCCAGTGATAGCAGGAAGTAGGGGTGGAGCCAGCGATGGGAGCTGGGCATGGTCGAAGCTGGCAGTCCCAGGAGCTAGGGGTCCCTTGCCTGGGCCTAAAGCAGAGCCCACGATTGCGGGGCTGCTGCAGCTGTGGGTCCCCGCTGCCCGGGCTGGACGCCTAGGCCAGAGGTGTCAGGCCTGGGCAAGGGGCCGATCCTGCGATTGGAGGGTGATGGGGGTCAACGCCTGAGGGCTCCCAGTATGTGAGAGGGGGCAGGCTGGGCTGAGGGACACTCCCCCCCCAACACACACCCAGTGCACGAATTTCGTTCACCGGGCCCCTAGTCATCAATAATAGGATTGAGGCCTCCAGACCAAAGGGAAAGCAGAGAGGGGACTAGCAAGAGGATAGACCTGTTGAAACTGGTGTTAACAGTGCACTAAAACAGATGACTCTGGGCCACCTTCTTAAAAGGATTGACTCTTATAGGAAAGGAGTAAGTTCTGAAATAAATAGGAACTTATGTCAGGAAATTATTCAGGCAGAATCCAAGTGGAATGAGCTACATCACCCCAAGTGTGGGGAGCCACCTGGGGTGCTAGCCTTCAGACTTGGGACAGGATGCGATACAGAGCTCTGCAGTAATGGGGACTGGAAGCACAGTGCCCCACAGGAGCCAGGAGTTGGAGCTGCTGCCGTGTCCCAGCTTAACCTAACAGAGGCAGCAATCGAATTCTAAGAGATTTTTCTATTCTTCTGCCTGGAGGTTAGATTGGTGCTCAAACTAAAAACTGTTCTGTCAGCAGGAAGAAGAGATACTTACTCATTCTTGATTCCCCTCATAGACAGATGAACAAACTCATCCGATAGTTCACCACATCTTTAGAAAAGGGTCTCCATGCTTAGGGGCCAGTTGTTAGGAGGGGTCGCCTAGACTCTGTTACCTGCAGTGGTTTCCTGTTCAGTCAGCTGGTTGTGCTGAAGCGCCACCTCCTGAATTTCAGAGATGTAATTCAAAGGCTCCCTCTCACTATGATAACACTCAAAACAAGGCTAATATGTTGAGAAGCTGAGAGACTGGCTCTCAAACTATGGCTTTTTAATTCCAGGTTTACTAGATTCATATGCCATCTCTGAGCTCAGTGGTTCTATTCAATTCATTCCTGAGTCTCTCTCTCTGCAGGCAGGAGTCTAGAGTCCTGCTATTTTCCATTTATTATCTCTCGCACCTGAACCTTAGCAATGGAGGGTGATAGAAGATGGCCAGTGTGCTTCCCTATATCCACAGGGAGTCTAACCCAGCATGGTCATGATACTCACTCTTTCTGCAGCTTTTCTATGTATATATTACATAGGAAATAGCATGAACAATTAGATCCTGGAGTAGTCCAACATATATGAAAGCGTGATATATGGTAGAAAATTAGAAAAGATATTCTCTGTTATACTGAGAAGACATGGTGAAAAACGAAATCAGTTCCTGGTGTATACCAAGCACATAAATCAATTCCTAGTAAATTAAAGGTCAAATGTTTAATGCCAACCTGTAAAACTAGGAGAAAAAAAATAACACAGGAGGCTTTCCTTCTAACTTCCTTATAAGGAAATATTTCTTGAATGGGACTAAATACATAAACTACAATGAAAATATTGATGAATTTGCTACATTAAAAAACTTTATAGGAATCTAAATACATAAAACACAGAAAAGAAGACAAGGTAAAAGTTGAGATAGGATATTGCAATACACATAATAAGAAAATAATTGGTTTTCATAAAACAAGATCAAAATAAAATGAAAATAGAAAAATAGACTTAATAGAAAAATGGGCAAAATATATGACTTAGCAACTGACAGAAAGCAAGCCAAGTAGTAACAAAGAAAGCTAAACCACAGTAAGGTATCATTTAACTGTTTCCTGCCTTGTATGACTCACCTTAAAATGCCCCATTTCTCCCAGCCCCATTTCTAAAACTCCATAAATATCCTTCCTTACTTTCTGCCTTCTAAAACACTTTGAAAACTATGTCAGTGCTGTGTTCTTTTTCACTGCAGTAAGTTAATAAACTCTACTTGATTAGCAAGTTATTCAGGTGATCTTTTGTGCAGTCAACTAAAGTATATTTCATTTATTTTTTATATATTTATTTTTCTTTCAAAATTGAGATTTTATTGATTGTTCTGAGGATAAGTACAGATATTTCAATTTGTACACAATTCTTAACAATGAATATACTATATTTAGACTAAGAAGAAATACCCTATTGCCATATATACCAATATAAATAAATCTCTGACAAAATATGATTGACTTGAAAACAGTAATACTAAACAAAAACTACTATAGAGAAATACAGTTTACCTCCATTTATTTAAAATTTAAAGAATGCAAATCAATAGAAGTTATTTAAGAATTTGAAAAATGGGGATTGAGAAAAATGGGATTGCAATCAGAAAACATTAAGGAAGTTGGAACTTTGTTTTTAATGTTTTCACTTGGAAGATAGATGGTGGCCTCATAGGTGCTCAACACATTATTTAACCTTTTTGCAATTTTAATTATTTTCTACATTTTAAAGATAAAAGTAATATAGGGGTACACTATTTGAAGACAGTTGTTTTCAGAGGGGATGATAGTGTCAAATGGTGCAGAGTGTTCAAAATTTAAAAAGTAACGTGTCCTTTGCATTTTAGGACCTAGTAACTTTTTATAGACTTGGTGACAGGAGAGTGGAGTGGTAGGAATGGAGGTTGAGAATAGATCAGAAATCGTGGAGGTAGAGACAGGGATTATAGACAATGTTTATGAAAGATATGTTTATGCCAACTGAACATTGTTAAACTGTGCCCAGTCCAAAAGCAACACACCATGAGAAGTTTATCTTGTATACTTTTCTTTGTGTATTCTCCTGTCACACTTCAAGCCAACAGACACTGTAATCAGTTCCTCTGCTGAGAAGCAGGGAAAGCACAGAAATTTGTAGTCATGCAGTTTGCATTTTTAGAGACCTTAATTGCCTTGACTACAGACCACTTTACATAACTACCAAACAGCCAGAAAAGGTCAACAGGATGGGTAACCATGGAATACATTTACCAATGAGTTCCCATTTGTTGACTCAGCTTTAGGGATGAGAGGCAAAGGAGAGCTGGAGAGAGAAAGATCTAGGAATCAAACAGAGACAAGAGAAAAATGGGAAATAAAACCATATGAGAAGAGAGGATTAGGGAAAGCCTTCCTCAATTTGCAAATACTGACTCATGAGAACACATTTAATACTTCCATTGCCTTCAATAAGTACAGTCACAATTAAAAATGCCTTATCTGTGAACAACACATTGTAAAACTACATGCTCTCTTCTTGAAGCAGCCAAGCTCCAGTATATAACTTAATGCTGATGTTACTGGCCATGTTGGCTCTCAGTTCTTGAGTTCCTTATATATTTTGGATATCAGTGAGAGGTGATTAATGGAATTAGTGGGGTGATCACATTTTAAGGTATAAAAATTTGGAACCACTATATTGTACACCTGAAACTAATATAACTAATATGATATTGTATACCAATTATATTTAAACTTTTTAAAAACTAGAAAAAGTGGGGGAGGGCGGGACAGAGATTGAGTGTTCTTCATGAATTTGCTCATGAGTACTCTATATGAGTTTTATGGAATAACAAATGAAATGTTAGGTATGACATAGGTAATCAATCTATATCCACCACCCCATAAAGACAATAAGAGATCCCTTTTGGCCAGATTCCCTTGGGTGTAAATCTGTATCAAAGGTTGTGTCCTATTTATGTGTGTACTAAGGGAGGGTGAGAATCCTTATCAGCCAAACCTCCCACCTGCACTCCTAACAGCTTAGGACTGAAGAGTCTCTATATTAGTATCTCTAAGGACAATATAAACAACACATCCTCAGTACTTGGGCAGAATATTAAAGTCTGCAGGTTCAATGAAATCTTAAAGCATCACCTTGATATACTGTTCTGATGTCTGAGTCAATTAGTGCCAATATTGGCTGCTGCCCCAGATGCAAAAATAATGGTAGGGTCCAATGTCTTATTTCTAGGGAGTCTTGTCAACTTATAAATCTTTGTACACTGGTTTGTGCATGGGAAGAATGCAATCAATGTTTGGCAATTGAATGAAAACAATGAGTGAGAATTATTTCTGGAATTCAACTTTTAACACTATCAATTTATATGAGCGTATGATTTTGGATGCGAATTGGTATTTTTGCTGGCAGTTTCTTAAATTTTAGAAGCTTGTTGCTCCCCTAAACTCTATTTTATTCTTTAAAAAAATCAATTTCCCTCCCTTAAGTGATGCTAATATTTTAGCTGGAAAGAAGGTCCAGAACAATGGACCATGTTCTGCAAATTTTATAAAGTGAGAGAATACCAGCTATTGAAAGAGCTAAAATTTACCTGACTGGTTTGAATGATATTGAAACACTTTCCTTATTCTTCTGTAACTTGGAAAACATGTTTTCAACTTTTTATAGTTGAAAAACATTGATATTATTTAGAAGAGAATTTTAAAGGTATTTCTCTCAGAAATAATACCAGTTCCTTTTCAATATATATATTTAAATATGTTTTTATTGGTTTCAGAGAGAGGAAGGGAGGAGAAGAGTCAGAAACATCAATGAAAGATAATCATTGGTCAGCTGCCTCTTGCACACCCCCTACTGGGGATAAAGCCCACAACCCTGGCGGCATGTGCCCTGACTGGGAATCACACCATGACCTCCTGGTTCAAGGATCAACGCTCAACCACTGAGACACCCGGCCAGGCTCAATATATATTTTTGTCTTACCTGTATGCTTTTCTTATTTCTCAAGCATCCCTGATTGATTTATAAGGTTTTATTTATAAGTACTATTTTTTAGTTCTAGGGTTAAGGAGGTAAATTTTTTCTTCTTTAGGAAGAACGTATTTGTTTGTTTCTATCTCTGCATAATCAAAGCTCATTTTTAAATTTCCTCTAATTTGTTTCAGAACTTACTCCTTTCCTATGAGTCAATCCTTGAATTCTTTCAAACTTCTCTTGTCAGAATGAATTGGTGTGTTTTTTTTCTTTCTCTTTCCTTCTTCCTTTCTATGCTGTTTTGCTTTACTTTTAATAGCATTTGTATCTTCTCTCACCTATGCTTCTGTGTATTTCCCTATATTGCTTTATAGTGACTATTTGAAATATAGCCGTCTTTGGGGGAAGATCACCATTTATATACTGGAAAATATGATTTATGTTTTAATCTACTTTCCCATTGTTTCAGGGAGCTATTTAGCTACTCCTATCACATAAAATTGAAAAGTTTCATAGCAAATGAGAATAGAAATTACAAGAGAAATAAGGTAATAAGATAGGTAAGCTTATAAGAAAATCTACTTTTCTGGGTTATATATTAAATGTATTAGAGTATAAACAAATTTCTTATCAAAATACTTAACCTTGATGGGACATTTTTAATAATGAATATGCCAAGTAATATCTGAGGGCTTGGGGAACTAGAAAAGAACAGCATACATTTCATGCTTCCTGAGTGCTTATAGTTTATTGTGAGAAACCCTACAACACAAATAATTGCACCAGAATATAAGATATAATGCAAGGTCATATTTGATTAAGAGGCAAATAAGTAGAGTAAATTATCACAATTCTAAGTCTGGAGAGGAGAATGGAGTTTTATTACAAAGATTATAGCCTTGATACTATTGCATTAATATATGGTAAAAACTCTCAACATAATAGTGCAAACTGACCTATAAGTTAAAAAATGTATGTAAATTTTGGAGCCAATAGCTCTTATTGATATTAAAAACCAGTAATCTGATACAAAGGGAGATTGGAATGTTTGCAAGAAAAGTTTGAAATGTTTGCAATTTAATCGAAGACAAAACAATCACAAAATATGTGTGTAAAATGGCAGTCTTTTTTTAATTTAAACTTTTATTGCTGAAAGTCTCTTCCCCCCACCCCCATTGACCTCTCCCTGTCTGCTCCCCACCCCCAGCACATGTCCCCACCCTCCTACTGTCTGTGTCCTTTGGTTATGCTTATATGCTTATATGCAGTCCTTTGGTTGATCTCTTACCCTCCCTCTCTCACCCTGCCCATGCCTTCCCTCCCAGGCTCTACAGTTTGTTCAGTGCTTCTATGTCTCTGGATCTGTTTTAGTTCACTAGTTTATGTTGTTCATTATATTCCACAAATGAGTGAGATCATGTGATATTTATCTTTCACTTAGCATAATGCTCTCCAGGTCCATCCATGCTGTTGTAAATGGTAAGAGTTCTTTCTTTTTTTACAGCAGCATAGTATTACATTGTGTAAATGTACCACTGTATTTTAATCTACTCATCTCCTGATGGTCACTTAAGCTGTTTCCAAATCTTAGCTATTGTAAATTGTGCTGCTATGAACGTATGGGTGCATACATTCTTTCTCATTGGTGTTTCTGATTTCTTGAGATATATTCCTAGAAGTGGGATCACAGGGTCAAATGGGAGTTCCATTTTCAGTTTTTTAAGGAAACTCCATACTGTCTTCCATAGTGGCTGTACCAGTCTGCATTCCCACCAGCAGTGCAAGAGGGTTCCTTTTTCTCCATATCCTAGCCAGCACTTGTCCTTTGTTGATTTGTTGATAATAGCCATTCTGACAGGTGTGAGATGGTATCTCATTGTCGTTTTGATTTGCATCTCTCAGGTAATTAGTGACTGAGAATGTTTTCATATGTCTCTTGGCCTTCAGTATGTCAATTTTGAAAAGTGTCAATTTAGGTCCTTTGCCCATTTTTTGATTGGATTGTTTATCTTCCTTTTGTTAAGTTGTTTGAGTTCCCTATAAATTTCGGAGGTTAAACCCTTATTGAATGTAACATTGGCAAATATGTTCTCCCATGCAGTGGGCTCTCTTGTTGTTTTGTTGATGGTTTCTTTTGTTATGCAGAAGCTTTTTATTTTTATGTAGTCCCATTTGTTTATTTCCTCCTTAATTTCCATTGTCCTAGGAGCTATATCGGTAAAGATATTGCTCCAACATATCTGATATTTTGCTGCCTATAGATTCTTCTAAGATTTTTATGGTTTCCCGTCTTATATTTAAGTCCTTTATCCATTTTGAGTTTATTTTTGTGTATGGTGTAAGTTGGTGGTCTAGTTTCATTTTTTTGCATGTATTTATCCAATTTTCCCAACACTATTTATTGAAGAGATTGTCTTGACTCCATTATATATCCTTAAAAATGGTAGTCTATAATAAGTATTTATCACCATTTAGAGCTAGAGATTTGAATATGTACCTATCTGCTCAGTACCTGGTAATCAGGGGTGAGTAAGTACTCAGTTGGGATGCTAGATGAAAGGGGCCAGTCTTCACACAAGGAAGAAAATCGAAAGCAGAATTTAAGCCATTGACTAAAATTATAGATTAGCAGAATTTGAGGCAAAGGTCATCAGTAAGGGTAAACCATTTCTACTGTTTTCATTTTTTACAATTTTCTGCAATTTTCCACTTTTTCTACTAAAGCTGCCAAAGATATGACTGCAATTTTGTATGTGATGTGCCACAGTTTTTGTAGGGAATTGATTAAAACTTAATGGCAAACATTCTGAGCTGCCCCACGTCCACTTGAAAATGGATCACAATCACAACAGAATAACTGAGGTCTCCCTCAAGAAGCAGCGGGGTGCCCTTAGCAAGCATGCACAGATTCAATGCCTTCATTCTGATATTATTTTGGATCCCCCCACTTGCCATAACAGGTTTTGATAACACAAATTGGATGTCCTCAAAATATATGCTGAAGAGAGGTGCTGGACCTTTGAGCAGATCCTTGCTAGAGGCTCAGTACCAGCTGTGACTGGTTCCTCACAGACCACCCATCTCCTCCTTGATCAGCGCTGGGCACACAGCCTGCCTCCAAGGGGGAAGCAGTCAGCACCCCCCCTGGCAGGAGATGCTCCTGGGTTCACAGTTTCAGGCTATTTGCTTATGAAATTATTTGAGAAGGGATCATAGATAAGAGTTTTTGTTGATAAATTTCCTTGAAGGGTCTGTAATCCACTTCTATGATAAATGATTTTTGGAAATAGAGTAAGCCACTCTGCTTACTCTCTTGAAAACCCTATATGGAGTTCATTGCCTGTAACATAAAATTCACAGTGCCTACCATTGAATGTAGGGCCTTTAAAAATCTTCCTGTATACCTGCTGCTTGCCTGTCACTTCCTCTCTGTCTACTCACAATTCTATGAACACCCTGAGCATTTTCATATCTCTGTACACATTTTTATTTTCCCTCCTGCTTGAAATGTCCTCCTCATTTCTCTGACAGATCCTAAAAAATTAATACTTGAAAATGTTCCCAATTCTTCCCCTCAGTCCTTTACCCCTCCGCGGAACTGCCCGCTTCTTTCTCTGGGTTTTCCCGTAGCACCTGTACACATTCTGCTGTTGCCTTATCAGAGCAGCACTGTTTTAGTTTGACCTTCTCATGAAAGAACTGTGCTTGTGCTACTGGAACCAAGAGTGACGGGCACAGAGTGGAAACTTACTCAATAATTATAAGAAGAAGCAACCTAAAGAAAGGATAATAGAAGGGTGGGAAAGAGATGAGGAAATAGAGAAATGAGGAAAAGAGAGATGAAAGAAGAGAGAGAGGGAGTGAGAGAGGAAAGAAGTAAGGAAAGGAAGAGAAGGAATAGGGAAACTGCAAATTAGAAAATAACTCACCAGCAATCTGAGTGAAATAAACATGTGATGACTCATCAGGAAATAAAAAACCCAAGCTCAAAATGTGTTGACTTATGAAGTAGAGAAATCAGAAAGTAGTTGGTAAATACCTACAAGAGATGTCAGGGCAGGTGATACCTAGTCAATAAATGTGAGATTGATTTTATGAAATTTGAATCCAAATTTTCCTGTAGTCAAAGGGACCAATTAGCAATTAGTTAAGCTTTTTCCAACATTAATCTACTTTTATTAGAATCCAAAGTAAAAATTGGGTCACTGTCACCACTGAGAGACAAAGAAAAAACATGAATCCAACTAATTCTGAAATAAACAACCTTGAGAAATACCTTGACAACTTGTATCCTTGACTGTCTTATAAGAACCAATTATGTATATTCTATGTCAACCACTTTTTAGAATTTGCTGGCAAACATGGAGTGATGAAAATGGAAATAATAGGGTATAAAAAAGGAATAGAAAAGGAAAAAGGCAAAGATACATTACCCTAATATATGTACATCTGTAAGTTGTTTATTTAAAGTACTAAATATATGAAACCTGTATTGGTGCATATCAGGAAAGAAAAATATGTCAAGTCCATTTGGTGGATGCAAACAATTTGCATCAGCATGGTATATTTATTGTATTCCAGTAAGTTTTATTGTAGTCCAGTAGCTTTTATTTTCATTGCCTTGGGCTGAGGGCTTTATAATACTACTAGAGGCCCAGTGCACAAAACTTTAGGCCTGTGGGATTGGGCCTAAATCGTCATTCGGACATCCCTCTTGCAATCCTGGACCACTGGCTCTTAACTGCTCGCCTGCCTGCCTGATCACCCTTAACCACTTCTGCCTCAGCCCCCACTGCTGTGGCTTCATCTGGAAGGAGCTCCGGAATGATGGAAGGTTGTTCAGCTATCCAGTCTAATTAGCATATTATGCTTTTATTATTATAGACTAGGGGCCCGGTGCACGAAATTCGTGCACTGGGTGTGTGTGTGTGGGGGAGAGTCCCTCAGCCCAGCCTGCCCCCTCTCACATACTGGGAGCCCTCAGGCGTTGACCCCCATCACCCTCCAATCGCAGGATCGGCCCCTTGCCCAGGCCTGACGCCTCCGCCAGAGGTGTCAGGCTTGGACAGTGGGCCCCCATCTCCCCCTGATCACTGGCTCTGGCCCCCGCCCAGGCCTGAGGCCTCTGGCCCAGGAATCATGCCTGGGCAGGGGACCCCCATCTCCCTCTGATCGCTGGCTCCACCCCCCGCCCAAGCCTGACGCCTCTGATCCAGGCTTCAGGCCTGGGCAAGGGGACCATCATATCACCCCAATCCCCGGCTCCGCCCCCCACCCAGGCCTGATGCCTCAGCCAGAGGAGTTGACCCTCATCACCCTCCGATCACCAATCACCGGATCGGCCCCTTGACCAGGCCTGAGGCCTCTGGCAGAGGTGTCAGGCCGGGGCAGGGGACCCCCAGCTCCCTGCGGTTGCAGGCTCCGCCCCTGCCCAGGCGTAACGCCTCTGGCTGAGGCGTCCAGCCCGGGCAGCGGGGACCCGCAGCTGCAGCGGCCCCGCGATCGTGGGGTTCGCTTTAGGCCCAAGCAAGGGACCCCTAGCTCCTGCTCCCGGGACTGCCAGCTTCGACTGTGCCCAGCTCCCATCGCTGGCTCCACCCCTACTTCCTGCTATCACTGGCCAGGGCGGCAAAGGCGCCTGATTCTCCGATCATGGCTGGGGGGCAGGGCAAAGGCGGCCCTGGGGCCTTAGCTCCCCCCTGGGTTTCCGATCACTGTCAGTGTCAGGGGGCTTCTTCCTGCTTTCCCTTTCGCCTCCCTGCATTGTGCCTACATATGCAAATTAACCGCCATCTTGTTGGCAGTTAACTGCCAATCTTAGTTGGCAGTTAACTGCCAATCATAGTTGGCAGTTAATTTGCATATAGCCCTGATAAGCCAATGAAAAGGGTATCGTCGTACGCCAATTACCATTTTTCTCTTTTATTAGATAGGATAGTGTCAGATTAACAGAAGAAATCTATTTGTCTATCAATACAGATGGTTACTTATGGGTTAATTTTGTTAAAATAGATTTATTTTTTATTGATTCTTTTAATCTCTAATCTCCAGCCCCCTTCTCAATTTTTACCTTAGGTACCAAAGTGACACACTTTATAGAGCTTGATTCACAAGGTTTGTACATCTTTAACCTTCTGTCTGTGGTTAATGTGGTGTCAGTCCAGTTCCCTGCAATAGGTCTGGTCATATTTTCACACTCTATCAAAGTATAATGACATTTTTGCTCAGTTGTGGTCATATTTAAGAAAGGAAAACAATGAAAGGTGAGTGATAATGCTTGTTTTCCTCCTTTCTTCTCGTTCAGTTCTTCAGCCTTTCAGTAGGTTGGGTTGGGAACAGGCAAGACTGAGCCAGCTGGAAGAAAGAAGGTTGACAGGCAATCTGAATTACGCAAGGGGAGGGAATTACTTCTAAAACACCTTGCTGCAATTTTCTGCCCGGCCAACACAAACTTCTGTTTAGAAGCCTATTTAGGAACCACATTCTGTTTCCAACATTTTCAAACAGCTGCCTTCTTCTTTAAAGAAGCCAATCGCTAACAACCAGTTCTGGAAACTGTAATAGCTTATGACTGTCACTGGAATCACTGTTAGTGGACCGTTGATGGCAGGTTTTAGACAATTCTCAGGGACCAAACAAAGCAATACCTTAAGTATTATTTATAACACTTCTGTGGATATCTCTAAATTCAATCTGTTCTTTGTGACAGATGTTGCAAATAGTTTTATCAAATTATACTGTGAAAAACATGTTCCACACCAGCAAGGTCTCCCTGGGAATTAATTATTTTAATAACAATCTCATTTTTAAGTTATATTTTACAGTGAACTGCAGATTCTTTTATTAGGATCCAGTTATAAGCGGTATGCACTTGAATTTGTTTGATGCCTTCATTTATGGTTTAAAAAATAATCTACTCATTCAATTCTGATAATGGTTTTTTGTTGTTGTTGTTGTTGTTGTTGTTTTCCATCTTAAAATATCTGGGTTAGCAGACCTCAGATTGATGGCAGGTCTATCATTTCTGGAATTTTTACTTTGTCTCTACCACTCACTATCCCATTAACTTAAAACCAACCAACCAAACAAACAGTGTTTTTAACATGGAAACAATTCAGTATATTTGGGAAGGCCTTTACAATTTTTAACATAAAAGAATAGAAAAACATAAAATCCAAGGCAAGTTGTCATGTGCCCATGAGAATCCTCCAACTTTATTACCCAGGGCAATGGTTGGGGGGGGGGGGGCAGGGAGGAAGGGAAGTTGGGCTGAATGATCATCAAATGACTCAATCACCTAATTTTTCAGTAGGCTAGGTGCTTCCTCATCACTCTTACTCACGGGCTACTAAAAAGTAGAAAAATTGAGGGACTTGAGTTTCATCTTTTTAATTTCCCTGTCCTCTCCTTGATGCTGCTGCTAATAATCAGTGAGAAGGTTCTAAGGAACAAACATGTGGGTTGTACAGGTGAGGGAATCTCATCAAACTACAAAGCTCGGTAATTAGACCCTGAACAAATGGGCTTTCCGGCCTCCCAGTGAGGTCTCCACACCCCTTGGAGCTGAATTTAATACTTTTATTATGCATTTCTTCTTGTCAGTGGCAGTTAAAGGCTGGAAAAGAAAATGCCTTTTGGACACAGTATTAGCAGAAAAAGGACCTCATGGTCTCTGAGCTGCTCAGGGAAAAGACTGCCTCTTGTTAACTAGTACCTGACTTTTCAGGTACTCGAATGAGTGATAAGTGAATAGAGTATTGATTAGGGCAGTGGTTCTCAACCTGTGGGTCGCAACCCCTTTGGCGGTCAAACGACCCTTTCACAGGAGTCGCCTAAGACCGTCCTGCATATCAGATATTTACATGACGATTCATAACAGTAGCAAAATTACAGTTATGAAGTAGCAACGAAAATAATTTTATGGTTGGGTCACAACATGAGGAACTGTATTTAAAGGGCCAGAAGGCTGAGAAACACTGCACTAGGGCAATGAGCAGCAATAAGAATTGTACTTTCTCTGCATGGCCTTGGATTCTCTCGGTGAACATGAACCTGCCATTTCACTTACTTGATACCAGTCTTCTTATCTAAGAAATAGTAGCAGACATATGAGTTCTGGTTATTTAACAGTTTTTCTGAGCATCACATGACATGATGGATGTACTTTAGCATTTTTTAAACCCAACCATTACTATCAGAATGTAAAAAAATATGTACCCTTTCCCTCAGGACCTGCTTACATGATTTACACAGATGCTCTTCTCTCCATAATCCTTTCATGTACCTTGAGCCCAGCAGCCAAGCAGGATCGGCTTGGCCCTTATTGAAGCCACAGTAAAGTCCTGCAAAGCCAGTCTTGGAACGCCCTCACCTTCTCCTAGTCTATCTAGGTCTGGTATAAATGGCCTGATACACCAGTTGATCAGAGTTTTGATGACTGTGTCTCATTCCCCTCTGCTGTGATAGTTGCATCCCCAACCTTTGAGCAAATCTCTAACAAGTAGTTTTGGGGTCCTGCCCTAGAGCTCTTCTAACTGGGGATCTTCCCTCTATCTTTGCCCTCAAACCCGACTCACATCTCCGACTTCTTTTCATACCTACAATCTTGGGCTGGCCACCACCTACAGCATTAGTGCCCACAAATGGAACCTCCAGAACCTGGGTCTCAAAGCCTTCCTATGGCAATTCCTCGGTAGTGGGGAACTTCAGATCCCAGAAGCCATCCCCATTGGATCTGAAGTGGTTGACTTGGAAAACCCTGAGCTGCCTCTTCTTTAAGAAAAAACAACTTATTTTTTGTATAGGTATCTACAAAGTCAAAACTGCATTAAAATATACACCCAAAAATCTAATTTTATGCCTTACACCCACCATCTTCCTCTGTCCCTTATAAATATTTTTGTTCGTTTACCTTTCCAGTGTTTCTACTCAAATACAAGCAAATATGAAGATCCAACACATATTCTTGTTTCCCCCCCATTCTGACATGAAAGTCACATACTCTTAACTTTTCTTCCCCATGAATTTTCACTCAACAATGCATACCTATTAGCATATGACTATCAATACATACAAAACCTCGAAAACTTTTTTCAACTGTTTGATCCATCAGTTTCTGAAAAGTAGGACTTAAAAATCCCAAAATACATTGGGATTCATTTATTTCCTTCTGGAATTTGGTCAGGTGTTCCTTTTTATGTTATCAGACTATATTTTCTGTTGTAAATGTTTATGACTAATTTCTTCATGGAATATCACCTTTTTTCCAGTATGTAGCTTTCCTTTTTGTTCCTTAGGATTTCTTCTATTAGTTCTATTTCACGGGCTACTTAAAGAGCTGCTCTATTTTCTTTTCATATAAATGTCCACATACATGCACAGGGACTCCAAGGAATCAGGACAACATCCGCTGTAGCATTAGAACGGATCCTGGTGTCATCTCTGTGTCAGGAGGTCCCCAATGAGACAGTGGTGTAGCTGGGGTAGTAGGAAAAGGTGATTTCTTTTTTTGTTTGCCTTTAAATTATTTGTTTAAATTGTTTATTTGGGGGCCTTTATCTTATGGTCCTTATGCTTCTCAGGGACTTTTAGCTATGAAGTCCCTTGAATTCATATTCTGTAATGTGTTATTGGAGGGAGGGAGGTAGAGAGATAGGATGAGGTGAAAACCCAGATCCTACCTTCTTCTCTTTCTGAGTATTTGGAGATTGTGGTAGAGTTTGTTTTAGGGCAGAAAGTTTCTAATATTTAATATATTCCTAACACTTTCCCCATTACACTTTCTCTTCCACTGACCAAGCTTGTCTTTCAGGGCATCTGTTAATATCTCAGTTCTAGGCAATGCTCTTTGCAAAGGGTTGATTCACCTAGCGGTGGTAGATGAAGACGAATTCATTTCATAGTCACCCACCTATGAAGACAATGTGGAGTTCTCTTATAATCCATTCATTAGCACGTTTCTGATGCTACCCCAGTGACTCCAGTCAGCACTGAACTGCTCCTGGTGATTTTCTGCCCCCATACAGAGCTGGGACAGTAATCGGTCCAACCAGACACAATCAGAAGAGCTGCTAAGGGATTCTAGTTAGTACCCATTCCTTTCTACCCAGACCATTATTTCCTTAACTTACATGAGAACTGGCTGATCAGCTGTTTCTTGCCATTTAAATATTAGGTTCTGAGATAAGCCAAGTGTTCTCTTGCTTCAAGATACCAGCAGGGTCATGTTTGGGGGTGGTAATCGGCAACTGTTAGTTCACCCTCTTATCATGACGTGGACTTTTCATTTCCTCTCACCTTTCCTAATAAATGCATATAGCAGTTTGCAATTAACTTCACAGTATCCACCCTGAAATCATGGTAGAACATATTTTTTAAAATCTCGAAGTCTTTACTGCATTTCTATTTTATAAATAATTCAAACACATAGGCCTCTTGAAAATTGAGGCCATATGTGATTGATTATTCCATGTTTCCAAATATCCACCGAAGTGCTTTGAGACCAATAAGTTCACTATAAAAGCTATTTGACTTAATGAGCACTTTCAATGTAACTGAAATTCAGAAGGATAGCTTTCACACAAGAATAAGAGGTATGGGAATGTATGGCATCTTAGATAATGTTGCATATTTGGATATTGCCCATCATGTGGCTTTGGAATGAAATGTTTCCATGGAGATTACAGCTTGAATTAACTCCATTTCATTAGTTTTAAAAGCCCAAAGCAGAAATCTGGTATAAATATTCTTCACTGCTTAAGGGCTGTATTCTCTGTTTCCTTTGTGATCTAAAACATAACCTAACCACATATTGAGCCCGGAAAATGCAGGTCATAAACTTGGCTTTTGGAGAAGAGGTTATATTACATAATGTTAAAATCATGAGTTTTAAGACAGTTATTCTGTGATTGTATTTTTTCTTTAAGAAAAACCAGTGGAGGGAATTTCAGCTGGTAGGGGGAAATCCAAGATAATGGGTGATCATGGATTAAAAATGGGATGTGAGAGAAAAAGCAGAGTTCAGGATAATTCAAAGGTTTGGGGCCATTTGTAGTATTAAATTTTTAAAAAATTTTTGACCACCCCTGTGTCACTGGGAAACCTCCAGATCATAGAAGGTGAACAGCAAACAGAATTACTGGTGGAACCCTAACACTTAGCATTATTGGGGAATCAAACCTTTATTGACAAATATGATAATTTCTTGCCAATAATTTAAAGTCCCCCAATACTTAATCCTTTATTCAGGTCTGGCCATAACACATTTATAATAATAAAAGCATAATATGCTAATTAGACTGGACAGCCGAACGACCTTCCGGACGTCCTTCTGGACAACCTTCCGGATGAAGCTGGGGCTGTGAGGGCCGAGCCCCTTGCACAAATTTCATGCATTGGGCCTCTAGTTATTGTATAAAATCATTGCATACATCTTGGTTGCAGTGTCTGGGTAGCTAAATACAACTAGAAAAAATTATAAAAGATGAATTAATACCATTATAAATGCATAATTATTAGCTCTCAAAACTGCTTACTATGTTTATCTGGTTAACTCAATCTTATGCTACTTGCTATGACAATTAGAAAACTTTTTATAATTTCCTCTAAGTGGGTTACCTATCATTCTGGGCTACCTCCATTCACATTTACATGCCAGAAAGAGAGCTCTCACCAGCAACAAAATCAACTAGCACATTTATCTCGTATTCTTCAGCCTCCAGAACTGTGAAAACTAAATTTCTGTTGTTTGAGCTACTCAATCTATGTTATTTTGTTATGGCAACCTGAAGAGTTTTGTGAAGTACTGTGCCTTTATCTTGTGGGGTCTTAGCTATTTCTGGGTAGTGTCAGAATTTAATTGAACTGTAAGATGTCTGGTTGATATCAGAGAATTGGTGTTGGAATACAGCATCAAAGGTGACGATCTTAAATTTTCTTTTCTAATAGTTTTGAAGTAAAAAACAATACAATCAATAATATTGGACCTCTAGACTTCCTATCTGCTAAAGTATAAATATCACATGGGTAACATTTCAGGCTGCTTTAAATTCCATTGTTTGCATCAGTAGCTGTATCCCTGGCACCTAGGACAATGCTGACACATAATAGATGTTCAATAAATACTTGTGAAAGAAATGAATGAATAAACTAATAGTTTTTCCCCAGAAAATAAACACCAGTGCTATCAGAGGCTTTAAATATTATTTTTTTGCCTACACATTTTTCTAAAATAGATTGTATGCTTGCTAGTTAGGTTTAACCAAGATGTAATATGGGGTCTTCTCAGTTCATTAAATCTAGATAGGATTACCTCAAACCCCAATTTCATAGTATGGCAAAGCTCTGAACTCCTTTTCTCCCTAAATTGTACTAATTTATAAAAGTATGTCCATAGTTCCCTTTAATTTCTGTCTCATTTTCTATATCCACCTTTTCTGTTTTTTGCTGATCCTTCCACAAAGCTTAGTCCTGTTTATCAGGATACACGCACACGCATACCACGCATTTTGTAGGGCAGAGGTCAGAAGTGGTCACGTGACACAGCAGGATATGCTTTGCCTTGTGCTACTGCTCCCCTAGATCCTCCATCTCCGAAGTCCTAATGCCAGGTCATGTCCATGCCTTGCAGACACTCATTTACCCAAGTGGCCCAATCAAGGCTCGCTCCAAACCAAGGCAGCTTGATCCCTAAGTCGTTTTTTCCTACCAGCTTTGAAAACTCAATTTTCTCCCTCATTACATTCTCCTGTGAGCAAAACAGTTATAGCTCCTTACAAATTTATTTCATAAATTCTCTCTTCAAACCTTAGGTGAGTAAAAGAAAAGAAGTACAGGGACAAACAGTCCCACTGTCTTCATCCAGCCTTTCTTGTTTCTTTCTAATCTAGGTTTCTGCAGGGCTCTTCTTTGAGGTCTCAGTAGAGTATTACTCCCAGCATTTTCCTGTTGCTTACTAGCTTCCTCTTTGGGCATTAATTACCCACAATGAATCTCCTCTTTATTGAAGCCCAGCAAACGGTTCCCCTCTCCCTCTGCAGCAGCCTGGTGGCCTGTAGGCTGCTGCAATCTGAGAATTGTTCAGATGTCTTTCGTTCAAACAAGAGAGAGAGAGCCTTTAGATTTAATTAAGAAAGAAAAAAAGCTAGATTCCCATTTAGAGTCTTTATTCCTAAAGCAAGGCCCCAAAACCCCTGTGTCCAACCCCCAGATGTGAGGAAAGTATATCAGGAATGGGATCCTCCAGCCAATAGGAACAACAAAGACCAGCTTTCCCTGACACATCTTCTGTCTCCAACCCCGCCATCTAGATCTCACGATGGAGATTTACCACGGGAGCCCCTCATCTCTGTAACCAGGGCCCCTGGTCTGTGCTTTTCCTTGTATCTGCCCCATACGGACTGTAGCCTGCTGGATGCCAGAACATGTGTATCTATTGTTCCTGAAGATTCTGTGCCTCGTGGTATTCTCCATAGGAAGGCTAATCAATGGGCATAATCTCAGACCAGGCCCTGGGGCCCATTCTAGAGAGTTCTCTGGTTGGAGGTGGAGAGCTCCTTACTTTCACTACCTGGATCTTGCTGGTTGTCAATTGAACCTCAAGAGGATGAATGTATCCATCATGTCCAACTCCCGTGTCTGAGTGAAGTCACCGCAGTCCCAACTCTACTCAGGCTCTTTCCCTGTGTGGAAGTTAATGTTGCTTTTCTTTCTTCTGTCTCCTGAGCTAATTTCACTAATGGGTGACTCTGCATATGATTTATTGCAAAAGTTTAATTTAACCACATGCAAGAAGAGAGTGGTTAGAACCAAAGTGTCTACCAGGTAAGTCCCTGGGAGCTTCTATAATTGACACCAGTGGTAGCTGGCCAGATATTCTGCTCAGAAAGAGCTGGACACATTTCTAATTTGTTACCGATCACATGACTCTTAAGCATACTTTCTACCAGCTATCTTTATTCTCCAACTCTGAAGCCTGACAATCCTGTAATATTTTAGTAGTATATTCTTCCCAACTCAAAATCTCTCTCTCCAATCTTTGAAATAGTGTGAATGTCCCCGGTTTCTCATAGAGAAATGTTGTAAAGAATGCTGAATAAACAGAACCATGGTAGGTAACAGTATTCCAGGGGATTCTTTCTTGTCTTTAGAGCTGAAAAGGGACCATTTGAGAATCTTATACAACAGCCATAGGCCGTCTTTCTTGAACAATAAATACATATTTTCCAAAGAAATAATTATGTATTTCTCGATGCACAATGCTTCTTTACCTGTTTCTTCATGGGAAAACTTTATGAATTTTATCACTCTTGTAAGTTTGTGTAATACTGACCTACTTTATATATCCCATGTTCAAAGGCTGTTAAATCGCATTGTTTACCCCATCTTCAGAAAAAAATCACATCTGTTGTGGTAAACAACCTGCTTCCCTATTTATAATGGTCTGGCCCTCTAGCACGAACTTCAGCACGAAATTATAGCTAATTTGCCTACAAACATCAGGTGGTCATAAAAATCTGGCTACTCAGTGTATATCTATAAATCCATCTCAAAGCCTGCAGATCCAATAGGCAGTATTCTCAGAGCCATAATAGCCTATTAAGCACAGATATTCCTCTGTTTTGGAGTCGTGTTGACAGTGTTCTTCTGCTGAGCTGGTGGGGGGATTTCATCTGATGCAAATCAGGAAAGTGTACTTGAAGTTTATATTTCCTGGAAGAGCTTCCAAGCACATGTAGGAGTGGCTGAGGCCCCTTCAATCTTGAGCAGAAGAGAGTGCCTTGAGCCATTAATTCTATAATGTGGGGAGAGTCTAATCTTCCCCACCATTCTGCTCCATCCTTGTTCTTGTGGGTCTCCTTCAGCCTTGGCTCTGGAACCCTCATATGTTGCTTCAGGTTGGCCCTATGGAAATCCAAATGCACAACTTTTCCTTCTTCGGCAGTTTCTATACACTCGTAAACCCACAAAGAATTCTACCATCTTGATGGTGTGTTTCAACTTCTGAGAATTCACAAGGAGCTTCATACTGTCGCATATGCAATCTTCTGAGACAATGCAAACCAATTCCTTCTCTTCCCTCCCTCCCGTGGCATCCCTTTTATACCCTTCCTCCTACTCCTACAAGCAAACAAGTGACTGTCATTTCCTTAAACCAAGTCATTTTGTTCTCTTGTGTGACCACCATGATCAACACGTATTCTCAACACAGCATTTTCCAAAGTCAATTCACCCCTTAAATTTAAAAAATATTAATCATCTATTATAGGTAGAAAATACATTTATTTATTATCTGCAGAAAAGCACAATGAAGAAAGTAATTATTAATAAAAATCCCACCAATCAGCATTAGCTGAAGTTAACATTTTGGCAAATATATTTTGGAATTTTTGAAAAAATACATCTTTCCACTATAAATTCCACTATATCTATGTTTTTAACTTAATTAACAAATACTTAATTTTTGCACACTTATTTTTTAACTCTAAATTGCTATAAGCAATGCTATGGAAAATAATGACCCCATAATTATATAATTTTCACATGCAAAGACACTTTGATGGTGTTCTTTTAGGTTTAAGCTGAAAAATCAGCCCATTTGGTTCACTATAAGCAAGAATAGATAATTCAAAAAGTAACGTTAGAAGAAAATATTTACAAGTTGAATATCTTCAGTATGGACAAAGGGAATGCCTATGTATTTTTAAGAAGCCTTTTTTATTTCCTAAGTACAGCCGAGAAAGTATCAGAAAACATGATGGATTCACTGACAAATTTTATTTGAAGCGTGACAACTAAACCATCTATAGATATTCACTGCAAACCAGTGGCAGAATTTCATGATCCTTGTTTTAATAAAACAGGAGACAAGATTCCCAGAAGCAATTATTTTCTGAACTAAAAAAGGTTCAAGGAAAAGAGGATCTTTCTAAAACAACCAGAGAATTCACCCTTTTAGAGAATCTAAACATTAAACTCTTGGAGAATCTAAGGATTGAAAGAATAGGGCATCCATACTCTCTGTTTATATCCACAAAAATGTCGCCACCCTAAACACCTTTAGAAAAACCGTTGAAAAATAGTTCACTAGTTACTTCAGGGATATTCCTCTATCTTACTATAATTGACTGATATAAATTACTTTCTTCAGTGTGGGAAGACAAAATACAATGTGTGTGTGTGTGTGTGTGTGTGTGTGTGTGTGTGTCTATGTGTGCTGCCCACATTAGAGGCAGATATTAAATATTCACAGACATAAGTATGATTGCAAAAGATCAATGTAGAAAACTTGAAGTATCAATTCTTATGTAATAGGTTTTCAGACTATAAATTCATGGGCAATTGAAAAGTATATTTATAATATAAAATATATGGAATGATATTTTGTAAGCATTTTGTACATAAATATGCACAAAATATCTTATTTTTCTATATTAAAAGAAGATACTGAAGATCAATAATATATATTAAAATTTTAAACTATTTAATTTTTACCAAGGAAGAAATAACATTTTAAGATAATTTTAGGAAAGTTTAACATTTCTCTAAGGATTTGGTTTGCTTTTTCTCTCTCCCTAATTGAGAACTTTAAAACAAATCAGATTTCCCTTTGTGTAATAATTTTGAGGAAGCTCAGATCCAAATTTAAAATTATTTTGAATTTCATGGCTAGCATTTGTATCCCCATAGTCCTAGGTTCCGATTTTCTATTTCTATTGCATTATTACTTGTATGTATCTTTTATTACAAGCCACTTAAGAAAACTTTGTAATTAAGAATTGGAATCCTATATAATAAAAGCCTAATGTGCTAAGTGTCTGGTCAACTGGTTGGCTGTTCAACCAAAGCATAATATATGCTAATGATATGCTAAGGCCTAAGAACGCTCAGCTGCTCACTGTGAAATGCTCTGACCACCTGGGGGCAGACACTCGGACTGATAGGTTAGCTTCCTGCTGGGGTCTGGCTGATCGGGACTGGGCGAGATGGGCTGGACGTGCCCTGGAGCCCTCAGGTGGTTCCTCCCCAGCTGGCCAATGTCCCGTGTCTCTTCCCGGCCCCAACTGTGCACTGGTGGGGTCCCAAGCCTGGCCTGCATCCTCTTGCAATCTGGGACCCCTTGGGGGATGTCAGAGAGCCAGTTTCAGCCTGATCCCACAGGCCAGGGCGAGGGACCCCACTGGTGTACAGATTCCTGCACTGGGCCTCTAGAATAAAAATAATTTCTTTAAACAACTAAAAAAATTGTAATTATGTGAATATGTATTTATATATATCTATAATAATAAAAGCATAATATGCTAATTAGACCAGACGGCCTTCCAGACAAAAGCCGCCATGGCTGGCGGGGGCCAAGGCAGAGGCAGCTGCTGTGGCGGCGGGGACTGAGCCCCTTGCATGAATTTTGTGCATAGGGCCTCTAGTATATATATATATATATATATATATAAAATTTAAGTCATTCAAATAAAATTTATTAATCTTCTATTTTGGAAATGATACTATGAATAAAATAATTATTAATAAGAGAAAATCTATGATAACCCTCCACCTCTTCTCCATACCTTTATCATATAATCTAGAATAGAAGCATTTAAATTAGCAAATGGTATTATTTTTCTTTAATCTATTAATGTCTGAAAATTCTACATGATTTTCACAGAACACTTTCATATATTTTGTATTATGAATATAGGCCTCATTTGTCAATAAATTTGTAATCTGAAAACCTGTTTAAATAAGAATTTACACTTGAAGTTTTCTACATCACTCGTACTGCAGTCATGCCCCCTCCTGTGGTTATATAATACCTACATCTAGTCTAGTGATGGCAGGAACTGCATCTACCTTGTTCACCATCAGTTTTCATATTCCTGTAGAGTAGGGGTCAGTGAACATTTTTTTTGTATAAGGTTACATGGTAAATATTGTAGGCTTTGCAGGCATAAGGCCTCTGTCACAATAACACAACTCTAGTGTTCTGGTGTGAAACAGCCACAAGTACTCAACTCTAGTGTGAATGAACGGGTGTGACTGTGTTTCAATAAAATATACTTTACAAGTGCTAGTGAATGGCAGGCCATAGTTTGCAGACTGCTGCTATTGAGTACAGTAGGCACTCAATGTTTTTCAAACCGAATGAATGAAAATCAAAATCAACATGATAAGATCTGGAGAGAGGATAGATTTCATGTTTAACAGTACCAATGGCGGAATAGCTATTTTTATTGCATATTTTTCTTGAGTAGAAAACAATATTAAGTATTCCAACAGAAATTAGGGCCAAGGTTAATATGCTCATTGTTGGCTAACTCTGGATGGCAATATAATCTGAAGAAATATTATTTCTGTTATTTGTAATGTAATTTCGGTGGTTTGTCATGCTTTTTTCCTAAAAGAACAGAAAATCAAATTGTGTATTATTAAATATTTTCAAATTTCAAAATTTTGATTTATTTCTCAAGCTATAAACATCATATTTAAAAACAGATTTAGCAAGCTTTAAATAAATAGTACTTCTCTTAAATTATCTTTTCTCTTCTAGTACATTTGTCTAAAACAAAATCTATAGTTGCAAAGATATAAAAACAAATAGTAGAGCTAACACTGTAATCCCAGTAATTTAACCCAAAACAGCACCTCGTCATTTTGTGAGAAAATATTGGTTGGCCTGATTTATCAATGTAATAAAGTCGATGACTGTCTTTTTTCTGCTATATTCAGAGATAGTTATAAAACATATACATATTGATATACAGGCTTGGGTAAAATAAAACTAGGTCTATAGTTGTTTGTATGGAAACTAAGTCAATAATTAACATATAATAATACAGGAATAAACTCTATGTACTTACAAGTGAAAACCTATTTTGGCCCCACCCTGTATGTAAAGAGTGTCATCAAATCAAGAAATCACCATAGTTAAATGAATTTTAACAGTGAAACTTCTTGAAGTACTAGCTGTACTACTGAGCTGTGTTTCCAAAGGGGGAAATGGATTTCCTGAAAGCGTAAAAGACATTTCAGACAGGCCTAGTGGATAATGGATGCATGGTGGGACAAGCCTTAATTGTCCACTAAATTTTGCTAACTTAGGCCTAGCCTAAATAAAGAAGTATTAAATGAATACTTCCAAGTCATTTAGCTCTTAAAAGTAAGGCTAATTTGTCCTCAGACACACAGCTTTCCAATAATTCCCCTAAAAGTAATTTCTGCTCCTCTCACACGGACCATAACATACTATTGATTTTTGTAAGCTTTGCAATTCCTGTTGTTTCTGTCTACCATCTCTTTCATGCTCTGGTTTGGAACTTATCTTACCTGCTGGTCACAGTGCTGGTGGAAACATTTAATCTAAATTTCAGCCATTTTCCATCGAGATCTCAGAGAGGAAACGAATTTTTTGATCTCTGTTTTATTTATTTACTGGAAAAAAATGTTAACTCGTTGCAGAAAGAATTAACTTAAACTGAATTTGGTGATGTAGCAAAGCAGATCTTGCTGAGGTCCCTACCGTGGTGCTGCCTTCAGATGCTTTAAGGACTGTGTGCGCAGATTTGTTCCTTTGCAAATGGTCCCGTTGGACTTAGAAACTGAAGGAAAAAATTGAGACTTTTGAGAGTTGAACAACACTTACTTTCAAAAAAGGAAATTTTAAAGAACTAGAAAATAATTAGTAAAACAGTTAAAAAATCAGAAAATGAACTTCGATATTGACCTAATTTCTGAAGGTTGTAGTATTGCCGGGGTCCAGCCCCAGCGGGTCCAGGGGTTCCCAAAGGCGTAGACGGAGTCGGCGAAGAAGGAAGGACACGGAGACAGCGTTCAGTTGATCAGCAACCTAGCCAGGATCTCTAGCCCGGATCTCCAGAGAGGTTCTGCTTCGGATCTCCAGCGAGGTTCTGTAGCCATGTTCCCTCGCTAGGTTCTCCAGCCAGGTTCTGTCCAGGCTCTCCAGTCAGGTTCAGTGTCCAGGTTCCAGTCAGGTTCTCCTGCCAATCTCTGTAGTCAGGTTCAGTCCAGGATCCCTTGCCATGTTCTCCCGCTAGGCTCTGTCTCTAGGCTCCGAGTAGATTCAGTCTTCTTGATTCTGTTCTAAGTTCTGTGTCTTTCTGTCTTATGAGTTCTGTGTTCTGAGTTCTGAGTGTTTCTGTCTTGTTACAACTGTATTTATACCAGTTGATTCAATCCTATCAATCTCTATTACAAAGGTTAGGGCGTTTCTTATCTCCATTCCAGGGAGAAAAGATTATGTAGTTTAAGCATGACTGTTCGTAGTTAAAGGGATTAATTACCCGCCTGGCACTTAGTTGAGGGGTTTTATTCCCTCCCTAACTTCAGGGGAAAATCCCTACCTGGGGAAACCACCTTTCTCAGAGACCTTGGTTAAAACACATAGTGCCAAGAACAGTATGCCATATATGCCAGGTCCCTTGAAACAGCAAGCATGGACCGGCTCCCGGCATGGTATGATGCAACAGTGAAAAGAATCACCTAATTTTTTTTTTTCATATTAAAGTAAGCAGACTTCCCTGGCCAGGTAGTTCAGTTGGTTAGAGCATTGTCCCAATATGCTAAGGTTTTGGGTTTGATCTGTGGTCAGGACATATATAAGAATCAACCAATGAATGCATAAATAAGTGGAACAACAAATCTATGTTTCTGTTTCTAAAACAAAAAAAAAAAAAGAAAGGAAGGAAGGAAGGAAGGAAGGAAGGAAGGAAGGAAGGAAGGAAGGAAGGAAGGAAGGAAGGAAGGAAGGAAGGAAGGAAGAAAGAAAGAAAGAAAGAAAGAAAGAAAGAAAGAAAGAAAGAAAGAAAGAAAGAAAGAAAGAAAGAAAGAAAGAAAGAAAGAAAGAAAGAAAGAAAGAAAGGGACTTGCCCTAACCGGTTTGGCTCAGTGGATAGAGCGTCGGCCTGCGGACTCAAGGGTCCCAGGTTCGATTCCGGTCAAGGGCATGTACCTGGGTTGTGGGCACATCCCCAGTAGGGAGTGTGCAGGAGGCAGCTGATCGATGTTTCTCTCTCATCAATGTTTCTAACTCTCTATCCCTCTCCTTTCCTCTCTGTAAAAAATCAATAAAATATATATTTAAAAAAAAAAAAAAAAAGAAAGGGACTGGAAAATACTCTTGTAGATAAAACAAAAGTAAATGCATTTATTGTGTTCTTTTTTTAAAAAAAAATCTTGGTTATCAACCAAAGGACTTGTATGCATGCATATAAGCCTAACCAATGGACACAGACAACAGGGGGGTGAGGGCATGAGTTGGGGGGTAGGGGCGAATGGGGGGATAAGGACACATATGTAATACCTTAATCAATAAAGAAATTTAAAAAAATCTTGGTTATTGAAAGTATTAGATATGTCCCCATTTCCCCCCCAATGACCTCTTCTAGTCCATCCCTGCCCCCTACCCCAGGCATTTATCGTGTTCAATGAGAAGTTATCTGTAGAGAGAGAACCAGGTAAGAACCAATATATAAACAAAGACAAAAAAAAGGAAATTCATGAAAAGAAAATGTACAGAAGACAAATAGAACTTGATAGCAAATATAAGGACACATTTCAACACTGGAAAACTAAGAACAAAGATTGCCATGTGGAATCATTTGGTCAAACTTATTTATTCATTTTATGGGCACTCCCCAATGTTGGTAAGGGTGGACTGAAACTGGTTGGGACTGAACATTGCTGGTGGCACATAACCTTTCTGGAAGCAAAACGATATTTGGTACTGTCAAGAGGAGAAGAGATGTTAACACCTGTGATAAGTTACCTCTCTTCAGGATACTCATGCTAGAAAAATAATTTAAATGAAGAAGGAACTCTAAAGAGTTCCATAGCATTTAAAAAATAATAAAGAGCTATAAAGAACCTAATGTGAATAATGATGGCACACATTTAAATAGCAGTTATCAGTACCATATACTGCAAGAAAATGCTTTTGATAATATTAAATAAAATCTGGATACTAAATTATATGCACACTAGAGGCCTGGCGCACGAATCCGTGCACCAGTGGGGTCCCTCAGCCTGGACTGTGGGATTGGGCCAAAACTGGTTCTCTCACATCCCCTGAGGGGTCCTGGATTGCAAGAGGGTGAAGGCCAGGCCGAGGGACCCCACTGGTGCACAATCAGGGCCAAGGAGGGACGTGGGAGGGCTCCAGGGCATGTCCGGCCCATCTCATTCAGTCCTGATTGGCTGGACTCAAGCAGCAAGCTAACCTACTGGTCGGAGCGTCTGCCCCATGGTGGTCAGTGCACATCATAGCAACTGGTCGACTGGTCGACTGTCTGCCCCCTGGTGGTCAGTGCACATCATGGCGAGTGGTTGAGTGGCTTTAGCATATCATTAGAATATTATGCTTTGATTGGTTGAACAGATGACCAGACGACCAGACAGTTAGCATATTAGGCTTTTATTATACAGGATGATTATGCATCATATATAGCTCAATCAATAATATGTAGTAGGGTGGGAAATGAGTGATTTAAAAATTTTCTCACTTTATTCAATAATAGAAAAATACAATAAAAATTTAAACTTCAATTAAGATTATTCTAAGAACTAGTAATTTTCAATATAATAACAAAAGCATTTAATTGAAACAAAACTATTGAATAATTTTTTCCCCCCCTAAACTCACATTTTTAAAAGTTGGGAAAGAAAGCATCTCTTATTGGTATAATTGCTTTTATTTCTCCAGGGTTTATTGGGAGTTGCCTCATCTGACAAATTCCAAATGAGCCCAGTTTCTGCTTTGGGTTGATGACAATAACATGGGAAAAGTATTTTGGTGAAATTAAGATAATGTGGATTTCTATGCCCAAAACGACCTTGATTCCTTTCTGGAGAGCACTAATGAATGTGGAATGTGTGAAAACACTGTATAAATGTTGTAGCTTGGCCTGTTGACATTTTTCAAGATTCTTGTATTAAATGAGATATACTTAGCTCCAGTAACATACATTTATTTATTTTGCTATTTTAAGTAATAAAGAAAGATATCCTGAAAGTATATGATAAAATTCCCTGCCCTGAGAAACAAGAGACTTGATTCTTACTTCAGGTCGGTTAGAATATTCTAAATGTGTGCCTCCTAGCTATTTAACCAGTTCCAACCTTAGTTGTGTGATCTATAAAATGGACCTGGTCTGGATGATTTATTGAGGTTCTGTCTAACTGTATTGCCCTCGAAAACGGAAAGTTATGCAACTACATGCATAATTAGACATTTCCCCCATATTTTATCTTGATGAAAGTTTTACTTTTAGACACTAAAATATTTGTCTCCATTAGAAATATTCTCAACCTCCAGATTTATACATTTTTAAAGACCCAGATAGCCAGTTAAAAATTAAAAATAGTCCCTGCCTAGATATAGTTTAACTTTCATTTGTTTATTGGACATGAGTTATGAACTCTGCTGAGTCAGCTCAGACTGTGCTGAGTCTGCATGGACTCACAGGTGGAGATTCATGTGAGGAATCCCTGCCCACTCCTCCAAATTTTCCAAGTCCATCAAAATTGGGTTCTTTATTTAAAACCATTAATTTACCATATGTTACAAATTATATGTTTGCATAATTGTTCCCATTATATTAGGAAATCCTCTACATGACCATGTTAGTGCCTTCGAAGTCTCCATAGCTTTAAGCACTTTGTCCTGGATTTGAAGACAGGCTGTTTCATCTGGCTGTAAACACGGGAAATTTTTAAACTGAAAATAGGAAGAAACTAAAAGGAAAGCAAAACCCAATTTTATAAGAGACTCAGCAACTTGGACAGTAAACACTCCAGCTCCACTTGAACATCAAGCTTTCTCTCCTCGTGGGAAAAACGAAGATCTGAAGAGGGAATGAAATGTAAAGAGAAGGCTGAGGACTCACTCAGATGCCAACACCATGGAAAGAGACAGGGGCAGAGAGCACCATCCCGGCTGACCTGAGCTCTGAGTGACCATGTGGTCACACCCTTACTACAGAGCCCCACAAAGAAGGCTGTGTGTTATAAAGGAGGACAAAGATTAAAAACCCGTGGAAGCTTTAAGAACACTTTCCATGTTATTGAGGATGAAATTAAAAAGTAGGACTGAAGAGAATGTGCAGAGTGGAATGGGAAAAGGGAATAATCCATGCTTTTTTTTTTTTTTTTTTTTAACGCAACCCTCTTTTCGGGCACATCTTCGTGGATCAGCAGTCTTGCAACAGGAGACCTATCAGTGCCAGGTGTCCCAGAGTGCACAATATTATACTTTTATGGTTTCCTTTTTGACAGCAGATATTACCTAATTAGGAAAAGAGATTTTATTTTATTCTAAAAGTCAAATGAATATAGCATTTTGCCAAGGTGCTTGGCTACATGAGAGTCTAAAAAAAAAAAAGACAACTGGCAAAATCTTCCCCTTTCCTGTGAATGATTGGTGAAAAGGAAAATAATGGAATCATCTTCTGGCTGAAAACATAAGTACCTGTTAATGTAGATTAAATCTCTGGTATTAGAAGTTGTGTGTTACAATTATCAACCTTGACAGGAAGGGCAGATTTGAACTTATACCTTCATTCAATCTTGATTATCTGTGATGCACAGCATCATGCTGGATGTGACCACAGATTCAAGGTGGCTCTACTAACACTACCCCTTACTCCGTTTCAGTTCTGAACCCAGTAAGAAATATATCCCCCCAAAAAAAGACATATCCCAGGAAACTGATCCATTAAGATATCCCATCAAGATTCCTTGCTCAGCCAAAACCGGTTTGGCTCAGTGGATGGAGCGTCGGCCTGCAGACTGAGGGGTCCCAGGTTCGATTCCGGTCCGGGGCATGTACCTGGGTTGCAGGCACATCCCCAGTGGGAGATGTGCAGGAGGCAGCTGATTGATGTTTCTCTCTCATCGATGTTTCTAGCTCTCTGTCTCTCTCCCTTCCTCTCTGTGAAAAATCAATAAAATATATTTAAAAAAAAAAGATTCCTTGCTCAATTCATCGACATTTATCCTCAGGAGACTACCAACGAGAAGTTCTAGTACCAAGTGTAGACCATATTTTTTAAAATAAAGATACTATAAAGCAACAGGAAAGATAAGTGATTATTATAATTAATACAATAGGAAGGATTACAGAGAAGGGGAAAGAAGATTATGGTAGAAAAAGTCTCAAACTTCAGGGAAGCTCTTCAAGAGTTCCTGCTGGGTTGATCAGCATTCTTTCCTGCCCATTAGAAGTCAAAGAAACGGGCTATATTGGTATGCTCACCATGCTCAGTCACTGGCTTGCATCAGCCTGGGTAGTAGCAAAGCCTCAAGGAAAACAAACATAATGTCCTCCAGAGGGCACATTGGGGCTGACAGTCAACTGTGACCCCTGTAGCAGGACATCAGGGTGTTGGATTTTCATGGCCAACATACATAGTTTGGTGATGATAATATTTTTTTCTTCGTGACTATGGCCTAATGAGTATCCTATCTAATAAAGAGGGAATATGCTAATTAATTGTCATGCCCTCACAAGATGATGGCACCCACAGCTAATAAAGAGGGAATATGCTAACTGACTGCCATGCCCTCACAAGATGGCAGCACCCAGTCCCCTCAGCCTCATCTCATCCAGCCTCAGTCCCTCAGTCCCCTCAGCCCTGTATGGGGGCAGCAGGCACTGCGTGCCTCATCCAGCCAGAGTCCCCCAGTCCGGTTGGGGGCAACCGGGCCGGCAGGAGAGGGCAGTTGGGGACGATCATGCCGGTAGGGGAGCAGTTAGATGTCAATCTGGCCAGAAGGGGAGCAGTTAAGGGGCTATCAGGCTGGCAGGCAGAGTGGTTAGGGGCAATCAGGCAGGCAGGCAGGTGAGTGGTTAGGAGCCAGCAGTCCTGAATTGTGAGAGGGATCCCAGATTGGAGAGGGTGCAGGCTGGGCTGAGGGATACCCTCCCCCACTGATGCACAAATTTCATGCACCGGGCCTCTAGTAGTTATATATTGGTTGAAAACTCTCACAGATTTTTATCTGTAAGTATCTTTGTTTCACCTTCATGCTTTAAGTATATTCACTGTGTAACTCTATTGACAGATATTACTTCTCGGTCCTTTGAAAATATTATTGCATAGTTTTCTGGCTTTTATTTTGTAGCAAGAAGTGAGCTTTTCATCTAATTCCCTATTTTCAGGTAAATTATTTTCTTTCTGGTTCCTTTTAAGGTTATTGTCTTTGGTATGCTGCAGTTTCACTACAATGTGCCAAGGTATTGATTTGATTTATTTTACTAACTGAAGTTTGCTCACATGTCTGAATCTGGGCATTTATTTCTACTACAAATTCTGGGGATTTTCTTTTTCCACTTCTATCTCTTCCTGCAATTCAAGTTAGACCCATCCTCAACCTTCTCCCTTCAATTTTTTGGGAGGTAACTGGGTAAAGATTTTTCTCAAACAATAAAGAGCTGATTAAAAATTAGATATTCCTAAAGATATCCTACATTGCCTTAAGGAAATAGTGAGGATTTTGTTTTTAGTACTAGAAATGTATGCATTGAGTCTGGGATGCATGAAGAATATTTTATTGATGATATTTAAATATGATAAGGGTGAATTTTTAAGATGATCTTTAAGTTCTTCCAAATCTTGAAGTTCTATTATTATTTCAAAGAAATAACATTTAAATAATTTTACATCTAATGCCTCAAGGGTTATTAAATGCAGTATTTTAACCTAAATACCATAGTAATATGTACAAAAAGGGTCTAACTCGCCATTCTTTCCAGAATCCTGAAATTAACTTAAAATGTTCTAGACAGTTGACCTTGATGTTCAGTCAGCATGGATTAATGTCAGCATGAGTAGTAAGTTACCTGTCAGAATTATTTTAGATTGCCTCTGTGTTATGAAGCTTTAATAATTTTAAAAGCACATATTAAAAAAAAACATTTCCTCTTTGGCTACAGTTTACATTTATTGTTCTGTAATTTTATTTTTTATTTCTTGCCTATAGTGTCTTTGAAAAAAAAAGATACCAAAAAACAAACAAGAAAAGAAACAGTTGGGATAATATAAATGAACTATTAAGTAAATAGGAAGAACAAAAGCTACTCTGTTTGTTCAAATGCTTGCCTCCAGGAAGCATTTCTACTACCACCTCCCCAGATTTATTGTGAATTACTTATGAATCTAAGGATTGCATCAGCCTACTTTCCCCCATACTACTAAATTGTCTTTCTTATCAATCAAACAAAACAAGTAAATAAATCTATATATATAAAAGCCTAAGTGACCATTATGACCAGTTGACCACTTGACTGGTTGCTATGATGTGCATTGACCACCAGGGGCAGAGGCTCATTGCAGGAACTGCCCCCTGGTGTTCAGAGCACTACTGCAGCCAACCTCCCATGGCTGGAAACTTCCAGTGGTCCCACCCCCTGGCCGGCTGGCCCCAATTGGCCCCATTGCAGGCCAGGCCCAGGGACCCCACCTGTGCACGAATTTGTGCACCGGGCCTCTAGTTAATATATATGTAGAACATTTAAAACAATGTCTGCAGCATAATAAGAGTTTAATAAATGTTATCAGTCTACTTTAATAGAGCCACAGTGTCACCAGACTCCTGGCGTAGCATGGTAAAAATGGCATCCCATGGTTACGTAGTACACAGGCCATGGCTGCAGAGATTGGCTCTGCGCTTTAATGGATTTGGCAAAAAGCTATCACATTTTTTTGGTAGAGATGAAAAAAAAGTTCTCATTGTACTGGTCATAAAGAAACTCAATACCCATTATGACCACTCTGAAGCACTTCCCAGGAACACTAATTATTATTATACATCCATTCAAATCAATATGATCTTATTGATATCTGTGTGTATAGCGATTTATAACTTTAAAACTATGAGTCAAATGCAAATACAGAACAACAGAAGTTAGCAATTTTATTCAATTCAGAAATTAATGAGCAAACTAATAAGATGCAAAAATTGATTTAAGAGAATTTGAAGAACATATATGCACCTGTGTGTATGCTGAAATGAATGTTAATTGATACTAAACGGATTCCTATCCTTTAGGGCAATAAAATTAGATATTTGTGGTTGTCTTTTCTCCACAACAGAAATTACTTGTATCCCGCTGAACAAAATTCATGTGTATTACTATGGACAAATATTGCTTGCATTACCAATTGTTCTGTACAAATTAATTTCTAACCCACAAAAATTATAAAATAGCCTACAAATAGAAAATCAATTAAATGTGCACTCTCATATACAATGAGATAATTGCTGGAGAGATTCCTAGACAATGTGCTCATTTCCAAGTCCCAACTCAGAGAACTGCCTTTTTCATATTAGGGATATGAAAAAGAAGAATATGGTTGAAGATACATGAATTGTAGTGGCTTGGAGCTGTTTTTTTTTTTTTCCTGAACATATAAATGAAGGCCAACTCTGCTTTATTACTTATTTATATGGTTATATTTATCTTAGAGTTAAGTATAGTATTTATTCTTAAGGAACAATTTTGTTTTCTTATATCTTTGAGTTAATACTTTATGGGATTTTTTTGTGTGTTTACTTGTATCTTTAATATATTGCATGTAAAAAATTTAAGATGTAAGATCAGTGGATATAAGTAAAAAGTCTTTTCCATAGAGTCCAATGTTATGTTTACTTTAGAAGCATCTCCAAATAAGCTTATTCTCCATTAGTCCCATCTGCTGTGATAGTTTATGTAATGACTTCCGTGACTATTATCTCATCATTGGGAATTTTTTTCAGACATTTAACGAGTAAATTTATTTGCACATTTTACCCATAGAGTTTAGACATGATTCATACTACTATATGTCCTTCCTGCTGATTGAGCTTGAATTCTTTTAAAGCTGTTGTAAAATTTTGATCTTGTTGTAGGATGAGATGCTCCCTATTCCTTTCTCCTATCACTTCTTTCATTCCCTGATTATATTCAAAGGCATTGCTTGCCTTGTATTTATTAATGGGCGGAGTCACTGCATGTCTAAGTGCCCACCATTGTTGTACCCTCATTCCGGCTTCCTCTCACCTCCAGGTGAAATTAGTAAGCCAACCATTTCCCCCTTCATTCACTCTTTCCTTTGTACACATAGCTAATGCAGACTGGTTATCACTTTGCATTGTGCAGCCAGGTAGAAGGAAGTAAATCCATAGGACTAGCATTTATGCTTATGGGAAGTGACCTGTTCCCTTCTGAAGGTTGTAACTCCAAGTGTGTTTTATGAGGACGCTGAATTCGAGGTATTCCACACTAACCCAGCTAATAACGGGGTGGCTGCTTTTTGCCCAGCAGTGTTGCTCTGTTTCTTCCTGTACTTAGCTCCCCTGGGAAGCCTGTGCAGAGGAACAGTGATTGCTAACTTCTCTCATACACCTAACAGTTGTCACTATTGATTCTTTCTGCAAAATGTGTATATTGGTTAATACTTGGTAAAGGCAGTGCATGTGACTATGTTGATGTAAAAATATCTGTGCATTGAAAACATTATAAATAAGATTAAAAAACAAACATCAAGTTGAGAAATATGCCACATGGAAAAGACCCCGCCTGTTGTTGCTGACTTCGACGGTGCGGGGAGGGAGTACACATCAGCCAAGGGGACAGGAGGCCCCTGGAGCTGGAGAGAGAAGGAAAAGGATCCTCTCCTAGAAACTCCAGAAGGAATACAGGGCTGTCAACACATGGTTTTAATCCAGTAACATCCATTCCAAACTCCTGATACAAAGAACTGGAACCCAATAATGTGTGTTGTTTGAAGTCACAAAATTTGTAGCGATTTTTAATAGCAGCAATAGAAAACTAATATACCAGCTTAACTAAATGCATATACTATTTTGATCTCATCCCTAAAAGTAAAAAACACATGCTCTAAAGAGAAAAAATACAGAAAAGAAAGAGTCCTAGCATATCTCTGACATAACCTTTGAGGCGGAGACCACAGAATGCCATCTGAAGGGTGTCCCTCATTAATACCACTGGAGTTCAAGGAAGAGTCTATCCATGGGGAGATGGCAATGAGGGAGAAGCAAGAAAAACATCTTTCTGAGTCTCAGACTCATTGGACTTTTATTTCAGTACTAAACTTAAGCCTTTATTTCTGTATAGTTATCTTTTAATTGCCCCTTTTGCTATACCTCAGCAGGGGAGATATAATGATAAGGTGTGATGTGAGCATTTTTGTTTTTCTTTTTATTTATTCAGTGACAGAGAACGGTTGAAAATTGGTCTCTTATTTTTCTGGTATAGTTTTCAGATATTTAATATGATTTGAATAAGACTGCAAAAGGGTTTCTGAGCAATTAATTGCCTCACATGTTGAAATCACAGTCCTCATTAAAATATAATCATCAAGTTCTATTTTATACAAGAAAGGAAAAACACAACGCATTTGTTGTCAATTTACTCTATAAGAAAAAAAGAAATTTATGGGGAAAAACTTGCATTTTAAGAACAAATTATTTTTGCCTTCTAAATGTATGTATGACAGTACCCTAACAGCTATTGTAGACTGAAAAGGTTTAAATTGACAAAATTACAAATGACTCAGATTTACTTTCAAAACATCATACCTTTTGCCTTCTTAACATTCATAGGCATATACATTCTTGGGAAAGATAATGTTTTGAGCATTATTGATGTGGGTAATATAATAAATATGGCCCATTTCATTTGCTGAAGTTTGCCAATATAGTTCATTGATTGCTTATTTCAGGTAATATGCTAGACAATTCTAAGAAGTCATAGCACTGTGATGAAAGATGTCAAGCAAACATGTAAGTGTTCTGACATCCTTGCTGTCAAAATCATAGGTTCTTACCAGATTCCTTCAGTTGCTTCAAGCAATAGGCATTCATATATATATGCCTAATATGCAATTGTCCTCAAGGGAGTTCAACTGGGAGACTGATGGCTCACTATGACGTGAGCTGACCACGAAGAGGAGGTGCAGAATGAAGGAAGGCCCTGGCCAGCAGCCAGGAAGGCCTCAACCAGCCCTGATCGCTGGCTTGGCCTAGGGACCCTACCTATGCACGAATTTCGTGCACCAGGCCTCTAGTGAATATATAACTGCATTTAGTCAAATTTAACATTTTTAACTGAAAAATTCACTTCAGTAAAGACCATTGAACATACAAATTTATGTGTTTACATGTGCACATATATATATATGTGTACACACACACCACACCACATATACACACAAATTCCTCGCTTAAGATGAAATGTGCTCTGAATGGGTTGCTCAGTGGTTGGGGCATCTTCCTTGTTCACAGAAAGTTTGCGGAGGTGGGACTGTGAGGGTGGAGGAGCAGGTACAGGAGGCAACCAGTGGATGATTCTCTTTCTCTCTCTCTGTGCCTCTCCCTTTCCCTTCCTTTCTAAGATCAATAAAAACATATTCTCGAGTGAGGATTAAGAAAAAAAGATGAAATGTAATTAAAATAGTTTTAAATCAAAATGTATTCTTGTCATTAAAGTTCTATAGTTGGAGGGCAATAAGATTATACTACAGATAACATTCTCATTCTATAAAAAGAAATCTCAGAAACCAAAATGTTAAGAAACCAAACTGTACAAATCAGAGCTAAAACTCAGGATTCCTCATGCTTATGCCTGCATTTTTTTTTCCCTTTGCTTTATTCTCGCTCTACAAATCCTATCTAATAAAAGGGTAATATGCAAATTAACCATCACTCCGTCACAAAGATGGTGGTGCCCAGTCCTCTCAGCCCCGCAGGAGTCCCCCAGTCCCGGGGGGTGGGCACTGAGAGTGGGCAGCCTGAGCGGCCTGGCAGGATGCTTGCTTTGCTGCCGCCGCAACGAGGCAAGTGTTCCGTGCCCGGCTGCGAGTGGGCCTCTGGGCCCCGGAGAGCCTCTGGGCAGCAGGCACAGAGTGGTAAGGCCCCGCAGAGAGCCACTGGCACACGGATTCGTGTGCAGGGCTACTAGTAATATATAATATGCCTGGATTTTATAAGTATGTACATGTTTGTTTTTTTTTTATAGAAAGACATCTGGCTCATAATCTTTCATGTCTGTCACCATTCCTCCCGTCTTTACTTTCTCTTCCTTCCTTCCTTCCTTCCTTCCTTCCTTCCTTCCTTCCTTCCTTCCTTCCTTCCTCCCTCCCTCTCTCCCTCCCTTCTCTTTTTCACACTCTCTTTCCTCTTTTTCCTTCATCCACATGTTAAATAAAATTTAACAAATTCACACAATTGTAGAACTTATACAAATTAATGTTTAAAATATTCTTTTATCTGTTTAAGTCTTTTAAACAAATCTCATCTAAGGCACATAAAAAATTGGATATTTTCTAGTGTGCTTAAAAAGCAAGGAAAACCAATCTTCCCTGATTTTTTTTTTTTTTTGAGATAGTACACCATGGTGGATAAGTTCCTGTGCTCCAGAGGGAAAGACACAATATGCTTTTCTGAACCTCTTTCATAACTTTTCTTCTGGTCTTTCTGTACCTTCAGAATCCTTTTGATTCTGTCCATGTAATGCCCAATCTCTAGAAGCATGTTTTTGTTCCCTAAATACCATAGTAGACGCATATAACTACAGAGATGTGCCTTGCTAAATTAATGTTCATTAAGGCTGTCTATGTCTCAAATGGTTTGAAATTTTCAAAATAAAATCTGTGATTTAATAATGTCACTATGAAAGTTTCTTATAAGCACTAGTTGATTACATATATAAACAAAATCTCTTATTATTTTTACAATTAAAATTATATACAAACTACATAAAACAGTCAAATCAGTTTAATTTCTGCTTTGGGAGCCTCCTGAAGCTGAAATCCGTGAGGAAAGTTGTTGAGACAAAGAAACAAGAACCTCAGGAAATCTCAACATTGTTCGGGTGCTTTTTGACATTTCTTCCTTACACATTCTCCACTTTTTCTCTCACTTTCCCACAGCTGCTCTGCCCTTTTCTTCCCAAACTCTCCCCATTCCTTAGTTCATCAAACTTTCCAAAATATTTATGGAACACATGCTATCTATGTGCCAAGGGCTGGAGAGAGAGCCCTGAACCACACACAGTCTTGGCTCTCAGGGGCCTTTTATTCTGGTGAGGGGATAAGATAATATACATCTAAAGGAGTGACCTAATAAAAATAAAGCAAAATATAAGATTATAGAGCAATTAGTGAGCCAAATGACTTCTGAGGGCTAAGAGAGATCTGGGTACTTTTGGGGTTCAAATAATGAGAACTCCCTTACCTTTGTAGAGAACTGATCTTCCTCACCCTAAAAGGGCCACGAAGAAGCTGGAGAGGTGGATTGCTAATTAGGTTGTTCTCAAGGCCTGGAGATACAGGGAAATCCATATTCACTCGACTTACCCCCAGGGGCCTTTGCAGGACATGACAGCCGTCTGCTTCTGTACTGTCCCTTCTAGGGTAGAGATGGTGTGGACTTCTACTTGTGGGAATGTTCCCATTCGTGCCTGAACCTCAGCATCCAATAAAAGAAATTTAGCAACCTGTCTGAAAAAGAACAACATTCAAAGAATGAATGGCCAGAACAAGCAGAATGCATATCCAGAGAAGTTACGCTACTGAGAGATAAGATGATAATTTGATGTCAAATAGCAAGAATATGTAAAGAGATTCCAGTATAGCCAGCACCGTATAAGAGGATCTTTATAGATTAACAACATAATTTGTCAACCAAACAATTCAAGAGATGAGTTGAAAGAGAAGATGTTTATTAGTCAAATGTGTGTTCTGGAAAATGAAGTGCAAGAAATAGTCCAAAGCACAGAGAAAAAGCAACAAAGAAATAAAAACAAAATCATGAGAAAAAGAAAAGAATCTTGGAAGATCTAAGAGGAGACTTAATATACGATGATAATAAGTACTAGGAAGAGGAAAAAGACAAATGGTGGGGAGTCAATAGAAAGACAAATGATAGGAATTTTTTCCCGGGAACTAAAACCTGATGCCACAGATTAAATGGGCTTTTAGAGCTCCAGGCCAGAGTGATGCGAAAAGGCACCTAAAGACCTCCTGTAAATTTCTGAACTCTCAGGGAGAAAAAGGAAAAAAAAAAAAAAAACAACCCAAAGAGTAGGATTCAGGGCAAACAAAAAGACAAAAGGGACAAAAAGTCAGGATCCTCATCTACAGCAGTGGAAGCCGGAAGAGCAGCTACCAACCACTGGGAAAATGGTGCGATACTCCGTGAAGATTCCATTTCATTTCAGGGTTAAAGAAACATATTTGAGACACTACAAGGGAAACTGTCATCTAAGTACTCTAACTGAAAAAAAAAACAAGAAAACACCCCACAAAGTGTTTTAACTAAACAAACCAGAATAGAAACCTGAAGATGACAGACCAGGAAGAGCCAGTGGGAAATCATCAGGACACCCTTATGTGTAGACATAGACACATACACATAGAAATACGTGCATGGATGAATGATACTAGGTCAAATGTGTGATCGCTATTTTCCTCTTTTTAATGCTATCTTGAACCTAGTTTTGAGGCCCTAGCTCAGTGATGGCGAACCTTTTGAGCTCGGCGTGTCAGCATTTTGAAAAACCCTAACTTAACTCTGGTGCCGTGTCATATAGAAATTTTTTGATATTTGCAACCATAGTAAAACAAAGATTTATATTTTTGATATTTATTTTATATATTTAAATGCCATTTAACAAAGAAAAATCAACCAAAAAAATGAGTTCGCGTGTCACAGGTTCGCCATCACTGCCCTAGCTAGTTCCTCTTCTTCTGATTAAGTCTATAAGCCAAACACTTTCCTTATCTGGCTCTCACAGTCTGGACCACTGTACACACCTGCCCTAATTTTCCCAGGGCCAGGTACTAGACAATTAGGGACAGCCCCTATGCCCCAGAGCCCAGATAAATGTTCCAAGTGGCCAGGCTCCACAGGTACAGCACAATCTGGGTAACCACTTGCCATATATAGACTTCTACGTGTTGTTCCCCTGGCCCTGATGCACCCCCCGAATGGCACTGCCTCATAGCTTTCTCCCAACTGGAGCTGCAGGTAACAAAGGGTCCTGCCTGCTTTCTGAGTGTCATGGTGTCCTGTCCTATCACCAAAGGAATCTTTCAATCTTGTAGAGCAAAGGATGAAAGCACAATATATTTCTGAATAAGAAATCCTTAAGTGAAAATGATGCACAGCATAGAAAATTCTGATAATATTCTAGAACTAAAAATCTGAAACTACCTAAAACCTTCAAGTTGAGCATGGTGAAGGAGTGGAAATTTTGTCAAGTGATGGTTGTAGCAATGAGAGGAAATCAAGGGTTCTATTTTAGGTATATCGAGCTTAACCTTCTTATTGGACATCCTACTACATATGTCAAATAAGCAGGTGGATTTTTTAGTCTGGAGCTCACACACTCTAACTCTGGGGAGTCATCATTAAGGAGCTGTAGGACCTGAGATTACCCAAAAGTGTCACATGAAAGCATGACCCTAGCTGTGGTCGGCAAACCACGGCTCGCGAGCCACATGCGGCTCTTTGGCCCCTTGAGTGTGGCACTTCCACAAAATACCATGTGCAGGCGTGCACATACAGTGCGATTGAAACTTCGTGGCCCATGCGCAGAAGTCAGTATTTTGTGGAAGAGCCACACTCAAGGGGCCAAAGAGCCGCATATGGCTCACGAGCCGTGGTTTGCCGAGCTGCAGTTTGCCAACCACTACCTAGTGCATGCCAACATTTAAAGGTGGAGGAAGGAAGAGACAGACTATCTAATTAAAAAGAGCAATGGGAAGAATACTGAGAGATAGGGAGAAGCTTGGAGAATATGGTCTCTCTAGCCAGGCGGAGAAGTATTTAAAGGATGAAAGAGAGATTAACTCTACCAAATGCTGCAGAAAATGGAGTAGGGCAAACACTAAGAATTGAGCAATGCATTGGAAAGTATAGAGGTCTTCAGTGACCTTGGCAGAAGTTGTTCCAGTACGGTAGGGACAAAATCCAATAGGGAAAGTTTCTAGAGAGAACAAACAGTGAAAATGGGAAGCGAAAGAGGCAGTAAACATAGATAATGTTTTCAAAGGGTTTTTCCCTGAGAGAGCAATGAAATCAGGCAGCAGCTAGTTGGCAACGTAGGTGCTAGGCAGATGTTCTGTTTTAAGATGAGAAATAGTTCATCATCTTCTGATTTAAATGATTCTAGGTGGGGTGTAGGGAGAGATGCTGAATGAGAGAGAGGATTTTTGTAGGAAGAAAACCTTGAGTGGGAAACAATAGTGTTCTATACATAAATAGAAAGATCAATATAGACAAACAGAAACCATTCATTATTATAACCCGAGGAAAGACAGACTGTCTGTGTCCAGATACAAGTAGGTAGTTTGGTAGAGGAAAAATGAAAACATTCTTTTTAAAATAAGAAGCATGTTCATCTGTTGAGAGCGAGGCTGTGAAGAGACTGTTGATGGTTTGAAAAAGAGGGGAAGATGTTAGCACAGGTAGCTAGCTAGTTATTAATAAAGGAAGGGTGCATCTGAAATCAGACAGTAAGCCTAATAAACTAGGGAGCTGAATCAGACATTAAGCCTGATTCCCTAGGAAGCTGCAGCATTTACAGGCTCTCCTGGGGACTGCTGAAGGGACTTAATCCCCGAGCAATCCCCAATCCTGCAGGAGGAATCAGTCTCCCCAGGGGACAACTGGCCTGGTAGCAAGATTATGGGGAGAGGAATAAAACAGTGGGGGAATTCCTTTGCTGGGCACATGCACAGTAGAAGCCAAGATGGCACCTGGGAAGGTTAAGTGGTTATGCAGTAAAACAAGATAAGGAGGCAAAAAATTAGAAGAACACACAGTAGGAGCCAGAAATGGCAACACAAAGGGGTGGAGTGAAGGCAGAGAAAACCTGGGAAAAGGTTCCGATTGGGTAAGGATCACAGAACCTTAGAAGATCCAGGGGGAGGACCCAGCACAAGCCCTGGGAGAGTGAGTCTGTGTGGATCCCTGAAATGCTTGTCTCAGTGTAAATCCTATTCCACCAGCAACAAAGACATGAGAGTGGATGAGTTTTCTGACTGGGGAAATGAGTTTTTGAAGGGCAGTGTTGAGGCCCAACTGGAGAATTTTGGTAACCACTGAGTGGTCAGAGTGGGGTGTGGCCAGGCCACCACAGTGAGAGAGATTCAGGAGTCTGTGCTGGGGAAGATGAGAATGGAAGGCACCCCAAAGCTGCCCTTGGGATCTTTTGTCCTTATGTTGCTCCTCCTTTCCCCCAACTTCTCCAAATTCTATCTCACAAGAGTTTAAAAACTGCCAACATTTTCCACGAAAGGTAGAAAACAATAGGAAACTGCCAGACAAAGCCAGAAGCCTTTTGAACAGACAATTGAGGAAAAAATCTGGAACAGTATATATAGCTTAATAATTTTTCTTCTAAAAACTCTTTATTAATATAGGAGACTAGACTATTTGTCTCGACCATGTTACAATCCATTGATTGCTTATCGTGATTTGGCCGACCTGACTACCTGGCAACGAAGTTTTCACCTTCCGCTGTTCTTTGTCTAGGAAAATGAGCTGTCCAAAAAGATAGGACAGCCTTTTCCAGCAGTGTGCTATAGCTAATGGCTCTTCAGTCATAATCTCCAAACACCCCAAAGTAACCAACGAACAGTGCAATGAGATTTCAACACTGAAAAAATTCTTGCCAGGGAATGAAACTCAAAATTAAATAATAACAAAATAAGATATGTAACGATAAGAGGGAAAGATACACCGAGATATTGTGATTTGGGTTAATTTAAATTGTTCTTGAGAAGAGAAAGAAAAACAGGAACCTGTCCAAATCCATTTCTGTGGTCATAAACACAGCATGAAAAATGTTCCACCTTCAAGAAAACATCTTGTGCTGAACTTTTCACCAAAATAGAAAGGAGCCTGCATGGCGTGCTCCTCCTCTTCCCCACATTGTGTATTCACAGCCCGTCGTGTGCTGGGTGTGATTGATGCCTCCATTAAGGTGCCTTGTGCTGGCACTGTGTGTTCCCACTCGCACCTAGACACACAGTAGATTTCTTTTAATACAGAAAAGCAGAAGGAATAGAGCATGTAAATGATAGAATCTTCCTTAAACTAGAGTCCTTCCATGTGTAGACAAGCTGGATACTTTGGCAACGCCCTCCCTAATTTTGTGTGGGTGGGGAAAAGAGAGAAGGGAACAGGCAACGCCAAGTAGCCCTTGGGAACCATGTCGTAGGTCCTGTGTTTTACAAACACATGAAGCAGTCGAGTTCTTTGCAGCCTTCAGAATGCATCCCTCTCAAAGGAGCTGCTTGGGAAGGTATGACTCTCTGTGACACTTAGACAAGCCCTTGTGTCCTTCCCAGTCTGGGGGCTTCAATGCAAACCCCCTCAGCGTCTCCCCATCACCAAATCTCCTCTGACTTTGTACGAGCCCAGCTTACGCACTGAAATCAGTTCCAAAACAACAAAGACTCTTTAGAGGTTTTCTTCTGGGAAATCTATATACCCTAAACTTTCTCCTTTCTGACAACAAATGCACAAAAAGACGTGTGTGTGTGTGTGTGTGTGTGTGTACTACATAAGTAATTTATTTTTAAAAAATCTTTATTGTTGCAAGTATTACATATGTCCCCTCCCCCTGCCATTCACCTCTCCAGCCTGTCCCCCCCAACACACACGCCTTCACCCCCTATACTCCTGGAATTAGAGACTTTCAAGATGAAATGTCCTGGGGAAGAGGGGCAAAGCAGGGGCGATGTGGTTTCCTGAAATGAGTCACCCTGTTGCATTAGTATTACGAAATGTGATCACAGGGTAAACATGAGTCAGAAGTTAAAAACTTCAGAGCTCTGCGTTATAGAAGAATAGTAGGTTAGGGAAGATGCTCTTACCCATTACTAGTTGAGTGTGAGTCTCACACACAGAGCCATGGTCATTGACCAGCTATGATTTCTGAAACATCACGTGTTGGGGTTTAGGTGTCGTGGTACCACACACAGTGCAATAGAATACATCTTCCCGTTATACTCAGTTCCACACCGATTTGAAGACCAACTTTATTCTGTGCAATGTGAAAGATAATCATTATTTGCCATAACAGGACTTGTAGCAAATTAGATGGATAAGAAAAGTAAAAGGAGTTTTGTTAAGAAAAAGGCAGAGGATGGTAAATACCCTAAGAGAGATAGCATGTGCTTCTGCAGAGAGAACCCCAGCAGTTTGAGGAGAATGAGAAAAGGCAAGATTTGTCATCAGTTTTAAGTGAATTTCAAACTCTAGGTCTTGACCCTTTTGTGGGAGAGAAATCAATTAATGGAGTATGTGCAGTATTTTAAAGAATCAAATTGAAAGAATATAAAATGTCAGAGGGTATTACCAATAGGAAGTATATAATCAGATAAAAGTGAGGTATTTCAGCCCTGGCCAGCTTGGCTCAGCAGATAGAGCATCAGCCTATGGACTGAAGGGTCCCAGGTTCAATTCTGGCCAGGGGCATATGCCTGGGTTGCAGGCTCAATCCCCAATAGGGGATGTGCAGGAGGCAGCTGATCAGTGATTCTCTCTCATCATTGATGTTTCTATCTCTCTCACCTTCTCCCTTCCTCTCAGAAATCAATAAAGATATATATTTTTCAAATATTTTAAAAAATAAAAAAATGAGGTATTTCAAACAAGTAATGTCTTAAAGCACACACAGGAAAAAAGGTTTAGGTTGGGCTACACAGGTCGTGAGTTGTCTAATTTATTGAAATCATTGAACAACCGAGAACAAAGAGAGTTAAAAACATGTAGCTATCTTGAGAAAATAAAAATAAGCATCTAAACCTTAAAATGTCCAAAAAAATAGACACTTTCTTCCAGCCTCCAATCTTCTCTTCTTTAGTCTTATAATCTTGAATAATCGACACTCCCCACTCATTTGCACAAACTAAACCACTAAGAGTCATTTTTGGGTCAGTGTGGTCTTTCATTCTTCCCCCATATGAATTCACCAACAAGTCCTGTCAGCTACTTCCGCCAGGGCCCAGGCTCCCACTGTTTTTTGCCGAGACTGTGTCAGTAGTTTCCTAATTGGTATCTCTGTATCCATTTTTGTGCCTTTACTTCTGCCCACAATTTATTCTTCACCTATCAGCCAGAAAGGTCTTTCTAAAGCTCTGCTGCCCAATATGGTCGCAACAAGCCACATCTGGCTATTTAAATTAAAATATTTTAAAATGAAATAAAATAAAAAAATTCAATAACTTAGGCACACCGGCCACATTTCAAGTGCTCAATAGCTACATACTGTGTCCACCTTGGCGACCACATGGGGCAGTGCAGAGAAGAACATTCTGATCATGGTGCAGTGTTACTGGATCAGGCCGGATCAGGCCGGATCAGGCCATCCCCCTGCGCAGACAGCACCACTGATTTCTCATTAGAGCCAGAATAAATCCACAGATTCATCCGTCATTCCGACTGTGGCCCACAAAAAGAGAGTGAGAGGCACTTTGTTTCTGCAATTAGTGTCACAGAGCCTTATGTAACCGAAACTCAATGTTCATATCGGAACTCAGTCTCTGAAGGCAACCAGGAACACTACCAAAAACAAGATAACAACAACGGGGAGGACACGCAGCCTTGTTTTGTGCTGGTGGCCATAGCAAATGTGTTTGGTGTGTTACCTGCATCTGTAACGCTCTCCATCCGTCCCATGCGACCTTCAAGGGGATTCAGAGACATTTCTGCAGAGCTGGATTTGATAGGCTTGCATCCACACCGGATTTTTAATATACACAGACACCTTTTAGAATTGACTGTTCATGTAGGCACTTCAGTCTATCTTGCTTTATGCTTATAAAAGAGGTCTATGAAACCATGTTTTGTTAGTCAAAATATATTTCCGGTGGATTGTTGAGTTACTTTCAAGGGTCAAACTGTGAGAGAAACTGGTAAATGAAGAAAATCCCAGTGAAATGAAGAATCTCTTCTTAATTCCTCTTTTGTGCAAATGTAGATTTGTGTATTTTAAACTTTGTTTATGTTCAGTTAGATGGAATTTAGCTGTCCTGTACAGTATAAAGAGTCTGTGTTCGTGATCATTATACCATACTAGAGGCCCGATGCATGAAATTCATGCAAGAGTAGGCTTTCCTTCCCCTGGCTGCCAGCACCAGCTTCCCTCCTGGACCCCGGCTTCCCTCCAGCCGCGGGCAGGCACCCGGGACCTGGGTTTCCCTCCGGTGCCAGCAGGCACCCGGGCTCAGGGCTTCCCTCCCAGCCCTGTCTTCATCTGGAAAGTCATCTGGAAGGATGCCTGGTCTAATTAGCATATTATACTTTTATTATTATAGATCAAATATTCTTTCTCCTGATGTTTTTTAAGTTGCTTCATTCAGAGTAATTAGAAGGCTTTTTTATTATTATAGATTGCTCCATCTATAATAATAAAAGCATAATATGCTAATTAGACCGGAAGTCCTTCCAGATGACCTTCCTGGATGAAGCCAGGGCTACAGCTGTGGGATTGAGGCAGCCACCATGGCTGTGAGGGAGGGATCCAGGCAGCCGCTGTGGCTGCAAAGGTCTACTCTTGCATGAATTTTGTGAATCAGGCCTCTAGTGTTAAAATAATTTCATGTGTAAAATAACCTGTTATCAGGTATGTAAAGTTAAATTCTAAAGATAAAAATATATGAAAACTTTTGAAAATTCAATTAAATTTTTTGAAGTTCAAATTAATCTATGGGTCTACATTTCCATAAAGTAGATTTTTATGAAAAATTAATATAAATTTTTACTTTCCCTATTTATAAAGCAAAACTATGCAATTTTAAATATAAGAAGATTAGCCAAAAGTGCAAATGCATTTGGATATTCTTTCTCCTAATGATTTTTAAGTTGCTTAGTTCAGAGTGCTTAGAAGGCTTTTCTGTTTAGTATAAAAATCATAGTCCCACTGATTGCAACAACCCTAACCTAACCTGTGTTATAAGGAGTAATAGTTTGCAATTGTGTTAGTTAACCACGTCAAGGCTGAATGTGGACGGCTTTAAATTAGTTAAAAGATAATAATCTCAAAATATTCATCTGAATAAATGACCCACTCCATCTTCTAATTCAGTCATGAATGTAATCACTAGCCACATACCCGTAACAGAAAACATATGGGTAAATGTAAAGGAAGTCAGAAAACAAAGCCATGAGAAAATTGCAGTATCTTAACTCTTGGATGAGGTGTTTTTGAAACTAGAGAAGAATTCAAAATTTGAGACTTTGTTTTCTGCTTTTGTTTATATAAGGGAGGTTATTTGCATCTGTTTAGGTCCAGGGGCACCCAAAAGATAACCATTTACTCAGACATAACCTGCCAGCTGTATAGAATGTTAGTGCTGAAAGCACCTGACCAGTGAAATTCAGACAATAGACCCACCTAGAGAGACAACACTCAGACCTCATCGTGCCCGGTATTCTGTACCATCACAAAAGTCATGTTTCCCACAATGACCCCAAGACACTCTTCTATAAGATATTGACAAGTGTTTTGCAAGGAAAGGATCCATGGACAAATAATTTGGGGAAGGGCTGGGTCAAAGTGAACTAGTTTTCTTTTCTATGGCAGCTACAGGGACTTTAATTTGCTCCTGTAGACTGTGGGCATGCACATTGGCCATGTATGTATTAAAATGAATTGTTTTACAGACTTAATTGACCTCCACAAGTTCAGTGTTTTATCCTGTTTTTTTTTTTTTTTTTTTTTTTTTTTTTTACATGTTTGTTTGGTAGTGGTTTGGGGTTGTTTATTATTTTTTTATATCAAAACACAATAATAGTATTTCATGGAAGAGCATACAATGCTATTTGTATCACTTAGATTTTTATGTGCTCCACATGAAAGAAAAATACATAAATAAAGGAGGCTTCCGCAACATAGAATTTTATTTTTCTCTCAGGCAAAGGAACCTGGAAGATGTTGTCAAAACTGTGATGTTCCAGAGTCCTCAGGACTCAAGCTCCTTCCATCTTTCTGTTCTACCTCCTCACCTGTGGCTTCTGTCCTGAAGGTCAGTTCATAGACCAAATTGGCTGCCACGATTTATTCCATTTTGGTCCCAGTCCAGGAAGCAATTCAGTCAGCACTTTTTTTTTTCAGCAGCATTTCCAGAAAGCTCACACGACTCATTTGTTAGTAATCACCCAGAACTACTTGAAAATGATTTCTACGTTAGATGAGTACGTTATCACCCCAAATAAAATTTGGACTGTGCAACTAAGGAAGGAGTGAAAATATATAGGCAGTGAGCAGGCAGTCTTTTCTACACAGTTCTGGGGCAAAGGAGAAAAAGGAAGAGGGGGAGTTGGAGGGGGAGGAGGAAGAGGAGGAACAGGAAACAGGAAGAAGATGGAGAAGGAAAAGTAGTTGTTACCTTCAGTGATTCTAAAAGTACACACTATTAACGCGACACGTGTCTGCAGGTAAAGCAGCACTTTGCTCACTGCAGGGATGGCTTATCGTTCCCGCCAGAGCTCAGATGTCGGCTTACACAGATCCCAGATTTTGACTGATGTCTTCCAAAGGCTGAAATGCAGGACACATCAAATTGTCCTCCTAACAGTCCCTAACCTTGCTTGCTACACTTTGCATACCTTTACCAACTGCATCCATTATCATAATGAATAAAACAAGTAGGCGACAGTTCAATTATGCGATGTAATAGGGCCAGCGAGGGGTAATTTGTGATCACATTGGGAAGTTTGGTTTTTGACAGTTCATAACATCCTGAACCAACATGCTTGCTGATTGCCAACTACTTTTCTAACTTCCGCCAGGTTACTCTCAATAAGTAGTAGAGAAAATGAAAATATCAAGGGAGAATTACACTTTGGTTATTGCAAAGGTTTTCTGTCAGTTCTCATAAGCATCCAAAAAGAGAAGCAAATTTTGACCAATCTCTAGTGTTCTTGGAGATAAGACCTGTGCTGTTCAGAAGTGCTTTAAGTGCGTCTCTGTGGAATAAGTACTTATGTATAATTTTTAAACATATTAGTATATTTTTGTTTGGTAAAAGCAGATCGCTTGAGTTAATTGGGGGCAGAAGTCACAGCATTAATCACCAGAGTATATTTGGAAAAAGGTGATTAATATCGACACCGGGATGGTTTCATAGTTTATGATCAGATACTGGGGCTCCCACCTGTCAGTTATGTTAAAATTTCTGGTACCTTTTCTATTTTGAACTCAGTGTAAGTGGTCTGAGGATGGTGGGGAAGTGGGATAAGAAAACAAGGGAATAAAACATTGCCTGAGCATGCTATGCGTTAGGTACCATATGAAATGTTCCATGTATATTTTTGTATTTATCTTCCACAAATAATTTATGAGCATGTGTATGAGTCCCATTTCCTGGATGAGAAAAGTTAAATGTGGACAGAATAAGGTCTTTCAATAATCAGTGAAGATGCAGGCTGTGCTCAACTCAGCCTCTTCCAAAGACTTTTCTCTTCCTGCTCTAACAGACCTGGCATGTCTGTTTAGGGGTTTTACTTCCTCGGGAGTCATGCATTTACTTATTTGGAGCCAAAGCTCTTAAAACCAAACAAGGTAGGGGCTGCAGGAGGAAAGAGGACGTTTCTCATTTCTCAGTACGGTGTTAAGAGCCACGTTTACGTCCGTGTGGAAAGTGAAATGGAAAATGCAGAGTTTGGTAGCTTTGGAGCCAACATGATTGAAACTGACCCCAGTGCAGCTCCAGGGGCTTCCTGGGGGATATTTTAAATATAAGATTTCTTCATCCTAAAAAATAAATGAGTAGTTGACTGAAGCAGAGCGAGAGAGAACTCTTGGTAGACTTGCTTTTGGGGTGGTGGTGAGGATGTAGGAATTTCAGAAATTTGGATGGTGGTAGAAAGCTGGCAGAATTCTTGTAGTAGCATAAATGGTAAAAACGACTGAGCAGAAAAACAAGGAGAAAGAATTTTGTCACAGGGTGGACTTGCCAGACAGCCATCGTGAACTAGGCACAACCATGGGGCATAACTTCTCGGGGCATCCCTGAGTCTTGGGCCTTTTGATTAAATGTACTAGTATCTACTTAGAAGTAGTCTGAGCACTCTGTCTACACTGAGGGACCTGGAGGTACACGGGATGTGGAGCAGAAAGCTGTGTGTGAATCACTCCCACGCTGAACCTCCCCACCCAGTTGAAGTGTTTAGATGGGTTCTGAATTGCAGAAAACCTGAAACCTGAGATAAGGTGCCAAACATAAGAAGTACTGCTTCATTAGTGGGTACACACAAACCCAGACACACACACACACACACACACACAAACACACGCACACACCTTTTCTTCCTCCTATCTAAAAGAAGTTTGCTTTCTAACTTCCAATTTCCTGGAGGAAAGGAAGAAAAAGAGAATGGAACCACTCCCTGTTGAAGAAAAAGCATTGCTAATCTCCAGTTTGTCCTTGCTGCCCAAATGGGCTATTTACGAGGAGATGAGACTAAGGAGGAAAGAGGCTAAACATGGCCAGGTCACTTGCTTTGGAATTTACTGCTTATCATGCTGCCTTCTGAATTCTAATTCTTTAAGAAGTCACTGTATTACTGAAGGCGCTAAATTGGCCATTTTGACATTTCCTTTCCAAGTAATTCAAAGCGAACTCATTTCTCATTATATCTTTCAGGATTTGTCCCCTGTTTATCCAGGTTTAATTTGATTCAGGAAACCCAGGAAGAAATAACTGAAATGTGTAAGGAAATGTTTAAGGGTAATTGTCTCTATGCTTCTGTATGTTCAGTGTTTTGCTCGGGCTGCAGGGAGAGGTTAGGGGAGCAGCGCTGCTTTCTGAGCTTGGTCACCATTCCCCATAAGTAATAATTCTAAATAAAAGGGAGAAGAACATAATATAATCAACAGCCACCTTTAGTGACTGCCTTTCCTCCCATTGTATTGAACCCAGAAAGTACTGTGTGTGGAACTACAATGCATAAATGCCACCAAGAGCAGCGGAACATTTCAGTTGAATATTTTTAATTTACAGGAATACAAATTTTTTATTTCCAGAATAAGCTAAGTAAATTTAATAGTTAAGCTGTTTTCTTCAAGGCACAATAAGACTCTTATTGTCAGCAGAAACAAAATTGACTCCCAGGAAATTGTAAAGCCTTGCACGCATTCTGGGAAAATAAATGCAGAGCCATACTTCATAATGCCACCAGCTCCCTGTTGGCACTGCCATTCTGCAGTCGCGACCACTTACAGACCCACTGTGCAGCGGACGTAAAAGCAAAAGGCAACACGCATCTATTTCCATTTCCTGTAACAAAGAAAAGTTGGGTGTCTGATTTGGGAAATAGAAATCTTGTTGGTGGATCTAGAGCTCTGACTTGGTGATTGGCTAGAGTACTGCACATTTCCATCAGTCAAATGAGCTTTCTTCAGGAATAAGAACAATGAAGCAATCAGTCTATAGGCTGAATTTTATTGAGGTGCTATAAACAGAGTCTAACAGGTGACGATAAATGCTTAACTTCATATAGAAAGACCTGCCCCCAACTCCCGCCCCTCGCCATCGGCCCCGATCTCCGGCCAGGGTGAGGGATCCCACCCATGCACAAATGCGTGTACTGGGCCTCTAATATATATATATATATGTATCCACCAGCTAGAAACACATTCTGTAAAGTAATAATTAAAGAATATGAAACTGGTATAAGTGTTCCAACAAACAAAACAGAAAGTCTAGGAACATTCGTTATCATATGAAATATTGTAGGTTAAGGTGAAGGTGACATTTTAAAGCAGTAATTAGAAGGTAAATTATTCAACAAATGCTGCTGTGACATTTGTTTATTAGGGTGAAAAGTAGAGTAGGACTCTGTATGTAAGTTCATAATATAAAATACAAATAAGTTAGGTTTAATTTCTATAAAATAAAACCATAACTGAATTATAAGAAAACTGGTGACCCAGTGCACGGATTCATGCACATTGAAAGGAAATTAATTAGAAGGTGGCCGGCTGGGCGGGACTGGGTGAGACAGGCAGGACATGCCCTGGAGCCAAACTTCCACAGTCCCTCCCTGGCCAGCTGCACCGAGGGTGGTGCCATGGCTCTAAGGGCATCTGCCGAGTGAGCGGGGTCCCTCTGGCAGGTGGGGTCCCTTGGCCTGGCCTGTGGGATTGAACCTAGCCGGCTCTCTGACATCCCCTGAGGGGTTCCGGAGTGTAAGAGGGCACTCTGCAAAGTGGCTGTCATCCAGGGTGTGGAACGCAATGTAAGTGCGCAGTAAAGCAGATTCGGGGCTCCCGGTGCCCCAGCAACAACATAACCCAGGGCTGAAGGTGAATCCGAAGGTGAATCACGCTGTCCGTCAAGGAATTGGGCTTCCTCCTCTCTGGTTTCAGGGTGTGTTACCCGAGAACTGCTGTTGCCAAGTCACTGCAGCTCGGCAGCTCCTGTATTGAGTATCTGCCCCCTGGTGGTCAGTGTGCATCATAGCGACCGGTTGGATGGTCAGACACTTAGCATATTAGCCTTTTATATATATATAAATAAGCATACATATTTCAGAATGAAGTATATTTTCAAGATAAATGTGTAATATTAGCAATATTAGTTGGAAGAATAGATAATATACAAACCAATAAGTATAAAATAACTATCCTGATTAACTTGGAAAAGGACTTAGGCAAAACAATCAGGCCTTGCCAGTACAAAACTCCATGAAACCACTTTTGAGAAGTTCAACAATGTCTGCTTTTCTAAATCTAATGGTCAACATTCAGTCTTTACCTTAACTTGAACTACCACAGTGCGGACCCAGGGGATCTCTTTCTCATCCTTGTTACACTTCCTTCATGTGGCTTTCAGGATACATTTTCTTCCAAACTCACTGCCTTCCTATTCTCAGTACCCTTTGCTGATCCCCCCTCCTGTTCATGCAAGCCCGCTGTTCTATTCATCTTTTTCCCGATTCATTTACTCTAACATCCTTGGTGATCTAAAGAAGTCTTATAACTTTAAATACCATACACAAGCCCACAACATGCAAATATATACGTGTATCCTAGACCTTCAGAATCACATATCCAACTGTTAAAATCCACACAACTAATTTAATTTCAAAAAAGTAACACCTCAAAACAACAAATCTAAAACAGGACTCTTGGTATTATCTCCTCCAAGTCTACTCTTCTCATATTTTATTCTCACTCATTCATTTTTTTCTCACTCTTCACCTCTAATTCCATAAAATAAATGTAGCTGGCTCTATCTTAAAATACATCCAAAATCCAGTGATTTCTCATCTGATTCACCACCTACCACCATGTGTTTCCTGAGTTACTGTAATAGCCCAGGAACTAGTCTCACCCACCCCTCCATTGCTTCCCAAGAGCCTGTTATCAACATAGCTGTCAGAAGACCTTACTCTTGCAACCCATTTCACTTAGTAAAACTGAAGTCCTCCCAATGCATGCAAGTCCCCATCTGATCTCTCCATCCCTCATTCTCACCCCATTATCTCTTGAGCTTGTCTCTTCTTCCTCTCCCTCTACCTCACTCTGCTCCACTGTGTTCAAACCTGCGATGCATGCTCCCATGTCAGAGCCTTTGCACTGCTGCTCCCCTCTGCCTTACATACTCTTTCAGAAATAATCACTCGCTAACTATCTCTCTTTTATTATGGTTTTACTGAAATTTTATCTTGTCAAACCTGAAAGCTCAATTTAAAAGCACGACCTGTTTCCCAACACCAATTCTCTGGTCCCTTCAACCTATACAAGTTTTTCCCCATAACTGGGATAGCATGACTGTGCTTAAATCCAGGCAAGAGAGGTCCCTGACCTGGACTCCATAGTCAGAAGATACCACCCTGGCCCTTCTCCAGCTGAGCTCTCCTTATGGGGGGAGGAGGAGTCCATGGGCCCAAGGGCCATGCCACATAGAAGCACCGGCCTTCCTTTGAGACCAAGATCCAAATAGCAGGAACCCCCAAATTTCTTACCCCCATCCCCTGACAGCCTCTGCTGTGTGTGTACCCCTAGAATATCCCACATCACTGGTGCTGCATCCTTGGGAGAGGACGGCCAAGGAGAAGCTGTTGAGGGAGTGGTGGGGAAGGACTTAGGAACATGCATACGTAGACTGGATTGTGCCTAAAGCTCTCTCAGTGTGAGATGAAAGGGTGGGGAAATGGGGCTGGGCGAGGAACCAGTCTCTACTTCTTCCACTGTCTTGCCTCGGAACTCTGAAATAGCTGAGAATCATAAATTGACTTTTCAAAAATAAATGTTATATAGCAAGTCTGAAAGGCATCCATTCCCTTGAGAAAGCTGCTGTTAGACAATTCTTAGTAAGAAAACGTAAGCTGACTCATTCCCCAACTCACACCTGTGATTTGCTTTCATTTAGAGTTTTCTTTTGTTCTGAGCCGACAGTAACAGTCAAATACATACAGATACATCTCGACAAGGAAGGAATCGTCATATGCTGTTGTTGAGAATATAAAAATTCCCTGGAAGATAATGCATCAATACGTATCAAAATCTTAAAAGTGAAGATATTTTTTTGTATTCTAAAATACCCCTTCTAGAAATGTATCTAAAGAGAAGATGCACAGATGACACTAGTAACTTCTAAAAAGGAAACTCGTGCCACTGTGTATCTCATAGAAATATTAAATACCACATAGGAATCAATGAGGAAAACTGTTAAATAGTACATTACACATTGAAATTTTTGTGTACCGGGCCTCTAGTATTGTAGAATTACACTGCATGCCACAGAAGTATATTTGTGATATATTTTAAGTGGAAAAGGCTAAGTAAAAACAAATTGAATATAATCCTTTTTCAAAAGAAGATAGTAGTAGAACTACTTGTGCATCTCTAGGAATATTTGTTGAATATATACTTTATAGTTAACAGTGGTTGCCTCTAAATGTGACAATACAATGCATGTTTTGGTTTCTTCAAACAGATCTGTTTTGTTTTAATAAATTGAATTAAAATAGTGAATATTTGTAAAAAAGCATCTCAACATTTATCATTTTTAGCCAGATAAATTATATTTTAAGTAATTCATAAGATTTCAGAAGATTCAAGTCTCTTTAGTTGACCTGTGCCTACTCTAGTGCCTTTAAACATAATTTTAACAGCGTCTTGTTATTTACTTGGACCTCGCTTTTGCATTATATTGTTAGTTTTTATGAAAGAAATCCATGTTTTTTTTCTCATCTATAAAATATGGGCAATAATAATTTGGTTTTATAGGTATTTTGATGTTTCTAAAAGTAAATTAAATATCTTACATATTTCTTTAAATGTTCAATGTCTTGGCATTTAATATTCATGCTATTTTAGTTATTTTGCCACAAACATCACATTTTTTAAAACTTTGTTTCTTGCCTCAATTTTGAAATAGTCATAGCATTAATAAACATTTTTAGACTCAGTTCATCAAGAAATTGAGTAGGTAATATTTAATCACCAAGAAAAGAGATATTTTCTTTTAAAATATTTTGCAACAAATTAGAATATTTTACTAATTTAGGAACAAGATCTTAAGCCAAAAATCACAATCAAATGTTCAGATTCCAAGACATTTTTTCAGAATCAGTATAAATAATTTGTGACATTTTTTAAAAGCAAATTTTGTTCTGTGGTAATTATACAAATAAATGTCCTAATGTATATGTAAGAATTTTTTTATTATTTCATAGGTGGATTAGAACAGTTTGGCTGTGTCTCTTATTCAGTATGAAGGCTATTTTCTCTCTGTAAGAAATAGTGCCACGATCATAGGAGGCACCTATCAAGTGGAACTTAACAATACTGACCTGACCAGTATCATTTCCCCACAGAACACTCAAAGCTGTTTCTTACATTGGGTCCTCTGCAGTTGGTATTCTCTCTGTCTAGAACTTTCTTCCATCCAATATGTAGCAGTTTAATGAAAAGTCATTGCTCACATATGTATAAGAACAAGATTCCCTTGAGCCTCAAAAGTCAATTGAAAATTCCAGGTTCTGGACACCCTTTCAATTTCCTCTAAACAGTGAAAAATATATGTAATTTAATTTAAAAATAGTTCAATTTAGTAGTTGACTTTTATAGTTCAGTAAGATTATTAAAAATCTCAGCCATTGTGTCTCAAGTCACCTTGGCCCTCCTATCTAGAATGGTTGCCCATTGCTACCACTGCCCCAGTAACTGCTTGTTCTTACCCATGATCCTATACTGTCTTCATGACATTTAGGATTCTCAAACTAATATCATTTATCTGGTTTTTCTTTTTTTTTTTTTTTTTTGCCTGAATGCATCACCTCTCCATCCCCTAAAATAAGAACAAACTGGTTCTATGATGAAAAAGCTAGTTCTTTGTACCTATGCTTTATTCCTCTGGTCAAGATGCATAGTATTTTAACTTCAAGTATAGGTTCTAAATATTAATAATGTGATCATGATTTAAAGTGATTTACTGCTGAATGCATCAATTTGCAAAGGAAGAGACCCCCAACTCTATAAGGATCCCCAAAGTAGAGCACCAAGGATGAAGTGTTTGGATACAGAAAGGTGAGACCATTGTCAACCTGGTGACTGTTGGGAATTCTGAAATGGCAGCCATTTTTGAGTTCTACCAAACAAGGTTAAAAGATCTAAGAAAATATCATGATAAAATATCTGGTTAAGGAATAAGAAATGCATGAAAATGTCCTCAAATGGGGGGACAAATTTGCATCATTTATATTCCAAACATTATGATAAAAAACACTCAGAAAAGAAAGCGATTTGATATTTAAAATAGAAATTTAAATGCTATTTAAAAAGCAGGGGGAAGGTGGAAAATTTATTTTTGCATAACCAATTTCACACTAGGGCTTTGTAGGGAAATAAAATATAAAATTCTTTGTTGTGCGTAGCTTTATTATTTAGATATTTCCACTATAATATGTTTTGCAGTGATTTAATGAACTACCTCAATTTAAATAGCTGCTTTCTTCTCCCTTGAAGACATCCTTCTTGTGTGATTAATGCTCGAAGAACATTAAAACAATATCTACATTAATCTATGGAGTGCTAGAGATCAGCAACCAGAAAAGCATGATGCAATTTTTTTAATTAGTTCAAAGTTCAGCTATCTCAGGGACTGTTAGGCAATCAACAAGAGATCGTTATGAAACAAAATCAAGAAAGTCTCACGAAGTGCTCTTTTTAAAGATCTATTAATGTTCTGTGGTTGTCCGACTGTACAACACAGCCTATCATATCAGTGGATGAAGGGGAACAATTCCACAGAGACACAAAATAATATTACTGAGCCTTCATTACATGATTATTAGCTCAATAAAGCCATCAACACCTTATTCTGAAGTAATTGATATGACTGTGTTACTGCTTTAAAGTAAAATGCTTTTTAACTACCCATTTGGCTATAATAATCTCACAAAGTAATGTACCAGAAGGTAATAGAATGCTAAGTGGCATTGGCATAAAAAGGAAAGGACATTTTTGTTTACAAAAGTAGTAACACTTCCATCTGAAACCACTTCTTACTAATCTGGCAGGCATTCTTCGCCTGTGGAATTTTTTCTGAACTTGCTTGATCACATGATTAAATTGGCAAATTGGTTAACTGGCCTTTTCACACTTTCTTCCTCTTCTGCTCCTACAACTCATTTTTAGTTATTTTTAGTTTTATTGATTTCAAAGAGAGGAAGGAAGAGGGAGAGATCGAAAGAAACATCAGTGATGAGAGAGAATCATTGACCTGCTGCCTCCTGCATGCCCTATACTAGGGATTGAGCCCACAACTGGGGCATGTGCCCTGATAGGGAAATGAACTGTGACCTCCTGGTTCATAGGTCGAAGCTCAACCATTGAGAAATGTCAGCTGGGGTACATCTCTTTTTAAATTGAACGTATTGTAGTGTTCATGAACGTTTAGTGTTCATGACTGCTCAGGAGGTGGTAGCTCTTTATGAACCCACAGGTACTGATTGGTAACTGGCAGCATACAGTTCGCCCAGGAGATGGGTGCAGTCTGTGCACTCGGTGAGCTGTGGGTTTGTCAGTGAAGTTGTTATCAAGGATGACAATGGGTGTCAGGCAGAAAGAGGTTAATACAACAAAATCTAAGAAAATAACTGACTTTCTGTTTAATGTGTGTGAATGAATATGACCTCAGGAACATAAATCAAAATTGAGGAACAAATAGGAGATAATTCCATTGCTCAGGTCATATTGTAATAGCAGACACTGTGTGTCACATTGACCTTTTTTAAAAATCTTGAATGTTCATTCCAGTACTGGTAGAGAAAAAGCAAGTTCAAGAAAGAAAATAGAATAATAAGTACTTTATTATCTTGGTTAAGTCAACAGTTGGACTTTCTCCATGTATATTCTTTCCTCTCCATGTTCCTAACTACCATAGGCATATATATTTTTTAGAAACTCAAAATATTAGGAAAACATAATAACCACCAAACGATCAGAACCCGTAGACACCATAATCAATCTGAAAAGGTTCTGATTGTAAACAACCAATATGACATTCTGCATATTTGTAACACTCTCTGACTTTCCCCCCATGGGCTCTCATTTCATTCATTTTTGTCAACTCCTCTTTGACCCAGACCTGTCTAACACTTCTCAAGATGTCAACTTATTAAAATTTTTAAGAGACCAATAATGGAGAGTTTAGAAACTATTATGGGTATAGTGTATTGAAAAGACCATAATCTGAAATCAGTAAGACATGAGTTTGCTAGACTAGCTCTACTCATCCTGAATAAATGACTTTGGAGGAAGTATAGAGCCTCTATGAACATCTCCTTCCCCAGATAGAAATGAAAATAAAATAATATAGGTTGTTGAAAAATAAGATAATTGCTACAGAAAGTGTAGTCATCCAATAGAGTGGCTTAAAAATGTTAACAATTTGCTGTACAATCTAATTGAATTCTTTTGTGGATAGCATATGCTAATGCTAATGAGTTAAATCTTTGTATCCCAATCAAATCATGACTTTTAGTTGGACTACATCAAAACAAGGAGAAGGGGAGTAGAAAGACTGGTCAAAAAATTAGGGGACAGTTGTGTCCCTTCAGTCCTTCAAAGCACCACCTATCACTCCTGTTCAAAGGATCTGCAGTGGTTATGACATCTTGGTCAAATTTTTAAAGGAAAATTTGTGTTATCAGATAATGTATGACATTAATTAGTAAGATAACTCTAGGGAAGTAGGTAATAGATAAATACGAGATAGGGAAAGTTGGCTTTAGTAGCTATTGTGACACATTTAATCAAATGATCAATAATCCTTTGCTAGCCTCTAATTTTGAGCTCTAATTTTGCTCTGCTCAAAGGAACATACCATTCTTTTCTCTCCCACTTGACCTGGTTGAGCAAGTGTGTTTGCAGTCAGTGTATGAGCTTCCATGGTGATTGTGTGAGATGGTTCATTGGCTTAGACCAAGAGAGATGGTGGCATAGAACAGCACTATCAAAATGTTTTTGAGAAATGCTGAGTTGGTGAAAATTATATTATGTGGAATCAGTACTGGGGGGTGGGCTTTATCTCTAACACTAATACTTAATTTGTATGTTTTTACTGGCGTTTCATAAATGTAATAAAATGGAAGGTGAGAGGAGTCCCTTGGGGTGACTCTAAAATAATATGGAATGTGAGGCCCATTCTTCTTTACTATATTATCCTGGTTGCTTATACCCACTGATTAACGTTGAACCCTCATTATCCTGAAATCAACTGCCCTTTCAGCTCTTTGAGCAATATTGAAAGCAAATTGGCAGCATGACCATGAGCCTTAAAAGTAATCACATTCATTGATACAATAAATATACTTCTAAACATCTACACAAAGGAAATAATCTACAATATAGAAAGTATCTTTATGCCAAAATATTTATCTGAGAGCTATTTATATTTCTAAAAATATTGGAAAGAACATACGTGGCCAGTAGTAGAGAAATAGTCATACAAAATCAGTTTTATTTATAATATGGGAAATTATGCAGCCAATAACAGGTTTATGCAATTTCATAACAGAAATAGGCCAGTATTATAATATTAATAAAAAATTCACATAAAATGTTATATACTTAATAATTTTGACAGTATGAAAAATATTCTGAGATGAATATTTGAAAAAATACATGAAAATATTAATGTTGATTTCTTATGTAAAGAGAAATTTTGTCTCCTCTTTCTTTGACCTCATATGTATTTATTACTATGTGTACATTCCCTTTCTAATCAGAAAACAAGTTATAAAAGATAAACTAATCTGGACATCATTTAGCTTTAGAAGAATTGGCAGTTCAGGGAAATTTTAAAAATGTGTAGTCATTTCAAGATTAGATCTCAGAGGAAATTGAACTTTCTAAATAATACTGAAACTAGAGTCTTAGCCGAAAATATGTTTTTGATTCATTGCTGAGTTATTCCTCCTGTTTACTGGTTCATCTGATGATAAGACTCTGAAAGTCTTTGAAACTTCTATATCAAAAGCATCTTTTCACTTCCTAAATCAACCTGAAATTTGAAGATCAACATGTTTGTGATTTTTTTAAATGCACTAGTCTATGTACTACCTTTAGAATGCTTGCTGTGGGCATCTGACATCCCACTAATAGATCACTGTGGAGTGTCACCCAGGTAAGGCATCCTGATGAGACATCACTTGCAAGACTAATAATATGCTGCTTGAATATGTCCATGACATAACTGATAACTGGAGAAGGGATTTTCTAAAAGGATCTTCAAGAATCTCATGAGAAAAAAAATACATGGTTTAATTTTTAAGTTATTTTTTAATATTAAGCCATAAAGAAATGGGAGAAATATTGGATGTATGTATGTTTATTGTATACATTCTTGAAGTTTATCATGAAAGTCAGGCTCTGAAAAGAAAACTTATGGTATATTTATCAACTGACAAGCACAGAGGATTATGGGCAGAGGCTATATATGTAGGCCACAGAGACGAAAATAGATCTGTGTCTTTACAGAAAAGGCTTGCTGACCAACCCCTGTTCTAAGTGTCACACATTTGCATTATGGAGAATAGAAGAATATAAATTGCTTCAATATAAAAAGTGTAAAAGTTCCTCAATAATAACGGAAGTTGCCAACATATAAACTTCTCAACCAAGTTAAGTTCACCAAGTAAATGAATCTCTGAGCTACTGAGGGTATTTCATTAAAATTATGTAAACAGACAACTTATATTTCTAATTTAATATAGTTTACAAACTGAAAAGGACAATATTTTTAAATACAATGTATTACTATTATTCCTGTTATTAAAGCAAGGTAGTTTTTTGGAGGTAGAATAGAGTACTGCTTAAGAACATGGATTCCTGCGCCAACCACTTGGAGTTTGAATCCCAGTTCTGTCACTAACTAGCTGAGTTATTTGTCCAGTGTCTCAACCTCTCTGAGCCTCAGTTTCTTCACCTGTAAATGAGAATAAAAACATTATTATTGTGTCCCCATGATAATGAAAGTATTAATACACATAAAGAGCATTACAGTGGTCAAACCATTCTATGTACTGTGTTTCCTAGTAATATTATTAACTAGAGGCCCGGTGCATGGATTTGTGCACCAGTGGGGTCCCTCGGCCTGGCCGGCAGGGATCAGGCCAAAAGTGGCTCTCCAACATCCCCTGAGGGGTCCCGGATTGCAAGAAGGTGCAGGCCAGGATGAGGGACCCCACCGGTGCATGATCAGGGCCTGGGAGGGACTGTGGGAGTGCTCCAGGGCATGTCGGGCCCATCTTACCCAGTTCCAATCCAGGCCAATTGGGGCCAGCCGGCCAGGGAGGGACCGCGGGAGGTTGGCCTACCGGGGAAGGACTGCAGGAGGTCAACCTGATCGGCCAGACCCCAGCAGCAAGCTAACCTATCGTTTGGAGCGTCTGCCCCCTGGTGGTCAGTGCATGTCATAGCGACTGGTCAAATGGTGGAACAGTCAGACACTTAGCATATTAGGCTTTTATTATATAGGATTATATGCCATAGTACTCATTGTTAACACAGTCCAAAAATTAACTAATTATTCACATCACCAAAATCTTTTTTTTTTATTGCTTAAAGTATTACAAAGGGTATTACATATGTATCCATTTTATCCCCCCGCCCTAGACAGTCCCCTAGCTTCCCCTATCACCCCGTGTCTTATGTCCATTGGTTATGCTTATATGCATGCATACAAGTCCTTTAGTTGATCTCTTACCCCCCTACCTCCTGCCCCCCAACCCTCCCCGGCCTTCCTGCTGCAGTTTGACAATCTGTTTGAGGCAGCTCTGCCTCTGTATCTATTATTGTTCAAAAGTTTATAATGGTCTCTACTGTCCATGAATGAGTGAGATCATGTGGTATTTTTCCTTTATTGACTGGCTTATTTCACTTAGCATAATGCTCTCCAGTTCCATCCATGACGTTGCAAATGGTAAGAGTTCCTTCCTTTTTACAGTAGCATAGTATTCCATCGTGTAGATGTACCACAGTTTTCTAATCCATTCATCTACTGATGGGCACTTAGGCTGTTTCCAGATCTTAGCTATGGTGAATTGTGCTGCTATGAACATAGGGGTGCATATATCCTTTCTGATTGGTGTTTCTGGTTTCTTGGGCTATATTCCTAGAAGTGGGATCACAGGGTCAAATGGGAGTTCCATTTTCAGTTTTTTAAGGAAACTCCATACTGTCTTCCATAGTGGCTGCACCAGTCTGCATTCCCACCAGCAGTGCACAAGTGTTCCTTTTTCTCCACATCCTCTCCAGCACTTGTCATTTGTTGCTTTGTTGATGATAGCCAGTCTGACAGGTGTGAGATGGTACCTCATTGCTGTTTTGATTTGCATCTCTCGGATGATTAGTGACTTTGAGCATGTTTTCATATGTCTCTTGGCTTTCTGGATGTCCTCTTTTGAAAGGTGTCTATTTAGGTCCTTTGCCCATTTTTTGATTGGATTGTTTATCTTTCTTTTGTTAAGTTGTATGAGTTCCCTATAAATTTTGGAGATTAGGCCCTTATCAGATATGTCATTGGCAAATATGTTTTCCCACACAGTGGGTTTTCTCGTTGTTTTGTTGATGGTTTCTTTTGCTGTGCAGAAGCTTTTTATTTTGATGTAGTCCCATTTGTTCATTTTTTCTTTAGTTTCAAGTGCCCTAGGAGCTGTATCAGTGAAGAAATTGCTTCGGCATATGTCTGAGATTTTGTTGCCTTTGGATTCTTCTAGAATTTTTATGGTTTCCCGTCGTACATTTAAGTCCTGTATCCATTTTGAGTTTATTTTTGTGTATGGTGTAAGTTGGTGGTCTAGTTTCATTTTCTTGCATATATCTGTCCAATTTTCCCAGCACCATTTATTGAAGAGACTATCTTGGCTCCATTGTATGTTCTTGCCTCCTTTGTCAAACATTAATTGAGCATATTGGTTCGGGCCGATTTCTGGGGTCTCTATTCTATTCCATTGATCTATATGCCTATTCTTGTGCCAGTACCAGGCAGTTTTGAGAACAGTGACTTTGTAATACAACTTGATATCTGGTATTGAGATCCCACCTACTTTGTTCTTTTTCAGGATTGCTGCAGCTATTCGGGGTCTTTTTTTATTCCAGATGAATTTTTGGAGAGTTCGTTCTAGATCTCTGAAGTATGCCGTTGGTATTTTAATGGGAAGTGCGTTGAATTTATAGATTGCTTTGGGTAGTATGGACATTTTAATGATGTTGATTCTACCAATCCATGAACACGGTATGTTCTTCCATCTGTTTATGTCTTCCTCTATATCTTTTTTCAACGTCCTGTAGTTTTCTGAGTAGAGGTCTTTTACCTCCTTAGTTAAGTTTATTCCTAGGTAGCTTAATTTTTTTGGTGCAATGGTAAACGGGATTGTTTTTATAATCTCTCTGTCTGAAAGTTCACTATTGGTGTGTAGAAATGCCTCAGATTTCTTGGGGTTAATTTTGTATCCTGCTACATTGCCAAATTCATGTATTAAGTCTAGTAGCTTTTTGATGGAATCTCTAGGGTTTTGTATGTATAATATCATGTCGTCTGCAAATAAGGACAGTTTTACTTCCTCTTTTCCAATTTGGATGCCTTTTATTTCTTCTTCTTGCCGAATTGCAATGGCTAACACTTCCAGTACTATGTTGAACAGGAGTGGTGAGAGGGGGCATCCCTGTCTTGTTCCTGTTCTTAGGGGAAATGGTGTTAGTTTTTGTCCATTGAGTATGATGTTGGCTGTGGGCCTGTCATATATGGCTTTTATTATGTTGAGGTATGATCCTTCTACTCCCACCTTGCTGAGAGTTTTTATCAAAAATGGGTGTTGAATTTTGTCAAATGCTTTTTCTGCATCAATTGATATGACCATGTGGTTTTTTTCTTTCAATTTGTTTATGACATCACCAAAATCTTAAGGAGCTGATTCCTTTCATGATAGTTTGCATTTTTAATGTTTAAAGAGTTTGCTATCATTCATTCATCATCTATAGATTAATAAGCTAGCACATCACTAAGCTCTGTGAGAAAGGTCATAATCAAAAGACATAGGGCCTACCTTTATGAGGATTTTATGGAGAGTATCCTTGAAATTAGTACAGGGACAGACCTACAAATTTTACTCAGTATAAATACAAAATCTAAGTGCTGGCATGTAGACTATATTATACTTAAGTGTACATAGCAACAAAATGGGTTTCTTTTACCTATAATGCAGAAATCATGACAATATAAGCAGAAAGCTAAAAATAAAGTGCTTTATGACCATGGAAACTGAAATAGGTTAGGCTTCTCTTTGCAACATGAAATATTATTTCTGGCTTTGGGTTACAGAGATAAATCTTGAACCATTCTAATTCTGGCACAAAGATATTGTATACAATTTTTATATATTAATAGTGAAGTCGATATGTAGAAGAATGCTTTGTTTGTCATCAAGCTTTCTAAACAGCATTCACATAGAAAAAAAAATTATGACTATCCAAGACAAAGTTACACTGAGCTGATAAATCAGTGTAAAAAGGCAAACCAATTTTTTTCAAGGCAAGTCTGGCTCTCAAAGTTGGCCCAACTGCAGGCTAAAGTGTAGCTGAATGCAAGAGTAAGCTTTTCTTTCTGCGTGTTCAGATTTTTTAGTATGGTTGGTTGCCTTTCAAACTCAGATTTGATAACTACTTTAAGCCCAGAGTCATTATTTGAAAAAGACAAAATGCTAAGTCTCTTCCCTCGATTTTCCTCCTTCACCTGAGTTGTGTCTCTTACCCAGTCATCCGTTACAGTCAACGTCTCTATACTAAACATCCAAAAGCCTGTCCAGAAAAAAAAGCTTTTCATTACTAAAATGTAAAAAATACAAATATTTTCTAAAAACACAATTACAAGAGATTTTCCTACAAAAGATTAACTAACTTCTTTGTAAAGCAATGACTGAAAGGACATACCAGGTTGTCACTATATTAAATTTCTGTAATTCCAAATAAGGTAGCATAAACAATACCTGGGCCCGGCCAGTGTGGCTCAGTGGTTGAGCATCCACTATGAACCAGGAGGTCACGGTTCCATTCCCAGTCAGGGCACATGCCCAGGTTGTGGGCTCGATCCCCAGTGAGAGGCATGCAGGAGGCAGACCATCAATGATGTCCTCTCCCATCATTGATGTTTCTTTCTCTCTCTATGCCCTTCCTTTCCTCTCTGAAGTCAATAAAAATATTTTTAAAAAACCTGGAAGATTTAAATGAAGTTCTCAAAGTGTTATCTCCTATTAACCATACATCCTTTGTCACTAAAATCTCTAGTAGTATATGTTTTGTGGTCCAAAGGCCTGAGGCTGCTGACACTGGTATACAGTGAGAGATAAGTCAGACGGAGAGGGTATTTAGATTTTTGCATATATTAAACAGTGATACCTTTGCCACTTGAGAGACCTTTGCTTCTGTGCTTCATAAATACTTCATTTAGGGAATATTGGGAATACTAACTTCTCTGTATACTAGGAAATGCCTCCTAACCTACTAAATCTCTAGTTGAAAGTAATTCAATCCAGTTTGTTAAGTATAATATATCTAATCCTAATACCACAGGCATTTAAAGACCTCAAGGAGAGCAATATATTGAAGAATACTAATAAAAATTTTCAAAATTGAAATATGCAAAAATTCACTTTGCTTTTAAAATAGACTTTCAGGTTTCTGGACTTGCAAAAAAAATCTTGTGGCCCATGTCTCAAATAAGTTTAGAATAATTAAATATCTTCATAGCTATAGAATCATCATTGAGCTGGATTCTCATGGCTTGTCAGACATTTAATGATGAAAGTTCATTTGCCTGAAAGCTAATGATGGGAATATACTAGCTAAAAGATTTCTGAAGTCACCTGACTTGTGGAAGCATCTTAAACTCCGAATCCCTAAGAAAAGTTTTTGTGTCACCAAATTGGAGGTAAAATAACTATGCAGTAATTTGTTTGTTCTAACACCTGTATATGTTCAGTACCATAAATTCAGAGAAGCATAACAAAAAGTAATTACAGGCCTATATTTACATCTGTGTGTATTAAACAAGGCATATTGTGCAAGCAACAGGTAACTACACAGTTTATATTAACAAGTTCTCTCTCTGGCAGCTGTCACTCCAGTTAAGATAAGGAAGCCATCCATCAAATGTAAATTACTTCCCCCCTCACCTGTAACAATCAGAAAGGAGAACTTCACAGTAAACAAAACCACTACCATGCTCAGCTCTCAGTATGATTTAAGGCAACAGTTGGCATGAATGCTGAAGGCTAGAAAATAATTAAAAACACAGGCATCTCACCCATATCTTAGATAAATAACTTTTAAAAATGTAATTCAGCCCTGACCAGTTTGGCTCAGTGGACAGAGGGTCTGCCTGCAGACTGAATGGTCCCAGGTTCGATTCCCGTCAGGGGCATGTACCCAGTGGGGGGTGAGGGGAGGCAGCTGATCAATGTTTCTCTCTCATCAATGTTTCTAACTCTCTGTCCCTCTCCCTTCCTCTCTGTGAAAAATCAATAAAAAATATATTTTTTAAAAAAATCTAATTCAATTAACCAAATATTTATTGAGTCCCTACCATGGAAAAGGCAGAGCAGAACTCCCTCCATTCCAAAGTCTACAATCTACTAAGTGGGGAATGATATGGGCTAGAGATTGGAGAAAGGGAAAGAAGGAGAAAGAGCTTCTGTGTGAATACAGGTAACTGCATAAGGTAAATATGCACCCTGCCTTCAAAAGTCATGTATCCCAAGAAAACAGAGCACCAACCAGAAAGGATATATGCACCCCTATGTTCATAGTAGTACAATTTACAATAGCTAAGATTTGGAAACAGCCTAAGTGCCCATTAGCAGATGAGTGGATTAGAAAACTGTGGCACATCTACACAATGGAATACTACGCTGCTGTAAAAAGGAACTCCTACCATTTGCAACAGCATGGATGGACCTGGAGAGCATTAGGTTAAGGGACAGAAGTCAGTCAGAGAAAGATATCACATGATCTCACTCGTTTGTGGAATATGATGAACAACATAAATTGAACAAAAACAGATCCAGAGACAGAGAAGCATTGATCAGACTGTCAAACCTCAGAGGGAAGGTAGGGGAGGGTGGGGGTAAGGTGGAGAGATCAACTAAAGGACTTGTATGCATGCATATAAGCCTAACCAATGGACACAGACACTAGTGGGGGTGGGTGAGGGCACAAGCGGGGGTGGGGGGTGCAATGGAGGGATAAGGATACATATGTAATACGTTAATCAATAAAAAAAGGAAAAGTACAACTTAAAATATCAACTTTAAAATAAAAAAGTCAAGAGAAGAAGAAATCTCATCTAATACGATAAAGTAGTGGCTAAGTATACAGAGCTAAGTCAGACCCTCAGTCTAGGTTTTAAGAAAATAAAGTCAGTGTGGTATAGAAGACTTGACCTTTCATGGCAAAGTCCTATTCAGCCATAAGTAAATCTTGAACTCCAAACAACATTGACCAGGAGCCCACAGTCAGTTGACTACTGAGTCAACAACTCTTGAGTTAACAAATCTGGTCTTTTCAGCTGACATTAATAAAACTTACTTCCAAAGAAGAGGACCTTGCTAAATGACTTGTTAACTTTTTATGAGATTAACATTATTGGCTAAAATAGAAAAAATGAACCAAATCATGTATCTGTGGGCCTGAGCATCGGCATTTACAAGCACTGATATAGAGTAGATTTCATGAAGATGAAATTAAATTGCACACATGTATTTGCTTAATGAGTATTAATTTCAGAACGATCTAGAACAATCCCTCTTTTACTGAAATTGGTCCTGGGTTTTTGAATTCTGTTTGTTGTATGCACTGAAGTGTTTCTTTCAAATATGCATCCAGCCAAAAACAACTTTCTAAAAATTACAATAAATTTAAAGTTGTCTGTACCAGACTGATCTATATGTAGCACAGAGTCCAACTAACAGAGGTATAAATAAAAGAGAAGTTGATTTCTCTCTCATGTAAAATCTAGAGGAAGCAAACCCAGTCCTATCTCTCCAGGTCACAGCCCTAAAACGCCTGACCTAGGATGGCCGAGCACCAGCCATCACGTCAAGTTCCAGCGAGTGCAAAGGAGAAAGGAAAAAAGTGGCGGAGGCAAAGGGCATCCGGAAGTTATCTTTCTTAGAAGCTGCCCACAGCACATTTGCCTCTCATTTCATCTCATTAAGCAGAGCTGAGTCATGTGGCTACACTCATTGAAAAAAACCCAAGAAATGTTTTTCTTCCAAGTGGCCCTGTGCCAACTAAACACCAGAGCTTCTATGAGAATGAAGAGGAGAATGGATATTGGTCTCATCCATGCTGGTGGAAAAAGTAATCATAAAATGACAAACTTTAGTTCCTGGCTTTTTCATATCAGTTCAAGTGTGTTTTGCTATGGTGACAAAGTATTTGGAAATTTTTATACAGCAATTTCACTCCTGGGAACTTATTCTGAGCAAAACCAAAATATAAAAATGCTAACTGTACAAAGAGGCCAATCACAGTGTTATAATAGGGAAAGATAGGAAAGTTAAGTGACCAATAACTAACAGTTACATACATATTGACAATTCCACATAATGAAATAACATGCAGCTGTAAAATATACACTTACAATTTTTATATAGACTCAAGGAACATGTTAAGTGAGGAAGTATGTAAAATGCCTAAATACTATTATGTAAGTAATTCAATAGAACATATATGCATGGAAAAAATTAGAAATCTATCCATCAAAATAGTATCAATATCTATTTTGGCGTGGTAGAATTAAAAGTATGTTTTTCTTTTCCAAATTTTTTACTTTGAATGCAATTTAATATTAAAATATACAATTCAAATAATAATTAAGGATCTCCCCATTTCTCACATCCTTTCAATCCATAATATTCTACTTTTATTTGTATTTCATGATTTTCACTAATCATCTTTTATGTTTAACACCCCAGTTATATGTAAAGCTTTCAATTATATTAAATATTAACTTTGTCACTATGTGACTTGTATATATAAGTCACTTATACATATTATTGTCACTATACAATGCAACCACTATTTAAAGAATTCTGTTATTTAGATACAGATGGCTCCTGTTAAATATTTTGTATCTCTATGATAAAGCTTTTGAGTTTTTAGTGGGATGTATATTCTTTCTGTTTTATGTGTGATAACTATACTTTGTAAACATGGTAAATAGTAAATTTTGTTAAGTGATAATGTACTAGCTATTTAAAATTCATGCAAAACACTCGTGGGATATTATTAGTCACTTACTGTGTATTATTTAGTATCAGTGGCCATCACTTACTGGGTTTGTATGGAGAAGATGTCTATAATAATTCCAGGAAGTGATGGAAACTATTTAGATAATTCTGACCAAACGACCACTTCCCATGTTGCCTGGACATTGGACGGCCCTGTGAGCTGTAAGGATACTTGGCTGTGACTTTCAAAATGATAAAGGGAAACAAATGGACTCATCCAGATGCCCAACCGAGGGCACTGAGAGTAACATGATGTGAGAGATCAACTGATATTTAACTTCCCTAACACTTTTTTTGTACTTTTCATGGGAGAGAGATAGTAAGCAAAAAGCTAATTTTATGTAAGTTAGAAGACTGGTAAAAGAAAAGCAAGCAAAAATGACCCAGTTCCAGGTTGCACTCCCTCTTTGTAAAACAAGTTGGGCAAATTTTCTGTAATTCTGAGGAATTCGCATGTAGGAATCCCGGCACCCTGAAGACAATCTACAGTGTTCCTAACCACCTGCGAAACCTCACCACAGATCCTTAAATTGGGAGAGGCAGGTGTGTTAGAGGAGCAGAAGGTGAGGGAAGGGGAAGCAAATCTAAAATAATGCATGTTCACATACAGTGCTATATGCTTCAGTCACAGACTCAACACCAATACCCTTCCTCTGTCAAATAAGTTGCTTTAAAAATAACACAAATTTAAGAAAAACTTTCTCGATAGCAAGCCCTTTAATTACTATGCATTCCTACTGGGGAAGTCATCTCTGCCACAGCTTTTTTATGTCCCATTGTTAAAACGGAGACCAGTTCTCGGCACTGGCATAGACATCGTTAGAGTCCGTGTGTAAACACAATGCCCTCGCTGGTTCACAGGGCCCATTATCTGGTTAGCCACCGCACACCAGGAATGCTGCCATATGTGGGGCACGTCCTGACATCAGTAATGCACCTCGTCACTGTTCCAATTTCCATGCAGGTCATGGCACAGCCACTCACATTCCCAACCACGCTTGTTAGTTCTTAATGAGGAAAATGGTTATCTTCCCCCAAAGTCCTGTTATGCCCCTTTCAGTGACTTTAATTGATTGGCTGGGTTAGTTAACGAGGTAGTGTGCACAAGTAATTCCGAGCAAAGACCTCTGTTCATGTTTTACGATAGCACAGATTGATCGCGGCGTATTCGCTGGAGACTGGCAGATGTTTCTGGATGTTTCGTGTATTTCATTTTCTATCTGTGGTGCTGAGATATTGTTCGATGCTTGGGAAATTGACAGCGAATATTACTTTTAATAGAAAATGTAGAGATGCCTCTCAAATTCTAACTTCAAAACAGCACAGCTCTGAATTTAGTTTAAAGAGAAAAAAACTTTTTCTAAACATACATGTAATAGAAATCAGAAACATGTACCAAGTGAGACTAAGCAAATATGGCATGTCGTGTCTAAAAAAAATGTAGCCTAAGTTATTTCCCCTCTCAAATATTATATAACCGGAGATGACATATTTCTTAGGCAAAGGAAAAAAAATAGAAATAAGATTTCAAGCCTTGTCAAAAATTGGCAGCTTGTTCAAAAGTAATAGCTGGATGCTTACATGTTGAATAGAATACCCCCCACACACACACACACAAAAAAAAAAATGTGAATGGCAAATATCCTACCCGATCTTTGTTGAATAATTGAATATTTTCCCACTTTGAATCCATTTGGAGTTCCACTAAGATCCAAAAGTCTTAGCTCAGGCTGCCATAACAAAATACCACAAACTGGCTTAACCAACAGAAGCTCATTTCTCACAGTTCTCAAGGTTGGGAAGTCCAAGATCAAGGTGTAGACCACCATCCGGTAAGGGCTCTTTCCTGGCTTGCAGATAGCCACCTCTCACTGTGTCCTCACACGGCTCTTCCTCAGGGCATGTGTTAGGGGAGAGACAGAGAGGAGGCAGGCTCTCTGGTGTCTTACTGGAATGGCACTGATCCCATCCCCAGGAATGCACCCTCATGACCTCATCTCACCCTACTCGTCCTCAAAGGCTCTGTTCTCCAAATACCATTACATTGGGATCTAGGGCTTCAACCTATGAACTTTGTGGGGACACAAACATTCAATCCATAATGTCATATATTTCAGAAAAGTAATTCTGTGGCAACTAAAGGGTCAGATGCTTGATCTTGAATTCTAGCCTCATGGTGTGTGCTTGGTACAATGCTGACATATATAAAATATTTAAAAATATTTCCAGCCCTGACCAGTTTGGCTCAGAGCGTCAGCCTGCAGAGTGAAGGGTCCCAGGTTCGATTCCAGTCAAGGGCATGTACCTTGGTTGTGGGCATATCCCCAGTGGGGGTTGTGCAGGATGCAGCTGATCGATGTTTCTCTCTCATCAATGTTTCTGACACTCTATCCCTCTCCCTTCCTCTCTGTAAAAAATCAATAAAATATATTAATAAAAATATTTCAATTTTTAATGCAAGCTATAAAGATTGCAGAAGAGGAAAGGATAACATTATTTGTGGTATTCATAGAGATGACAAAGACCATACCTAATGTAGATTGAATATTGACTTTATTCAGTGAAAACAAAGAAACTTGCTTTCGTAGAGACAACTACATAAAAGGATAATAGTTTTCATATACAGATATTTTTAAATAGTAAGCTTTCTACCAGTTTGTCATGCCTAAATGTAATATATATATAATATATATTTGAGTACAAAATCCATTTAGCACTGCAAATAGACATAATAATAATTATCTTACCTTTCATAACTGTTTCAAGAATTGTCATCAATCCACTGATTTCTTCATTTCTTTTAAAATGTATTTTTCAATTATAGTTGGCATACAGTATTATATTAGTTTCAGGTGTACGGCATAGTGATTAGACATTTATACACGCTATGAAACGATCACCGGATAAGTCTAGTACCCATCTGGCATATTTCTTCATTTCTTGAAGTCATTTGTTGTTTATTCTTAGCCTTATAAATCTATAACATGTGATATTATAGCATTTTAATGTAGATGTTACCAACCATTATATTATTTCAAAAATACATGGGGAGATACTCTTATTTTTAGATGTTCCAAAATAAAGCTTAAAACATTACATAATCTAAGCACCTGGTGGAGCAGAACGGCTACAGATAGGTAAGCAGGAGAAGAAATAAGGCAGCCATAGAGCCTGGAGCACAGGTCCCAGTGCGTCATCACTGGGAGAACCGGGTTCCTGGGACCCGTGTAAATCCAGCTAGCTTGGAGTAGGTGAGGCAGTGAGGCAGGCTGGCATAGGTGGGGCTTGACTCTGTTCTGTGCTTTTAGGTGGGGATGTAACTCAGTGGTTTCTCACCAGTCAATCCCTAAGAGGCCAGTATCCTACCTTTCCCTAAAGCACCAACCTCAGTAGAATTTTCTGCCAAATCATTAAATTCTATTTCTTCCAAGTCCAGCAGATTAGAGGTTGTCTCATATGTCAGATTCCCTCGGACACATTCTCAGAGAGATTTCCATGTAGGGCATTTATTGGAGAATGTGCTCAGAAATACCTGTGAGTGGTGAGGGCAGCAGGAATTAGAATAAATGATATTCCCTTTAGTTTTCTGTGATCCATACTTTATTTTTTCTTTTAGGAGGCTTTGGATCTAGACTATATTTTATTATATTTCATTTTGGGCTATCTGGGCTATTCACTTACTATTCAAGTGGCAAGGTAGAAAAACACCATTTAAAAAAAACCTGTCAGAACAAAGTAGTATTATTTTTATGATATGAAGCATTGAGAGGGACAAATCTGTAGTATTACTTCTATAATATTCCTGCATCACCTGAATATTATTATGAGGAAACACCAGACTATCCTAAATTGAAGGACATTCTACAAAGCAACTGGCCTGTACACTTCAAACATGTCAAGAAAAGTAAAGGCTGAGGAAATTGTTACAGATTCAAGAAAGTTAAGCAACATGACAAGAATACACAATACATAGTGCTGCACTGGATTCTTCGTTGGGAAAAACAGCCACAAAAAACATTTATGAGGTTACTGATTATAGTTTAATACAGATTGTGAACTCAATAGTGTTGTTGTACCAATGTTCAAATTTCCAATTTTAAGAATTATAGTGAGTTGATGTAAAAGAAAGTCTTTGTTCTTAAGAAATACATAATTATTTCAGGGTAAATAGGCACAACATCTTCAAAAAGGACCAAGTAGAAATTAAGCATACACCGACTGAAATAAAGAATAATATACAGAGATCCAACAGCAGACAAGAGGATCCCAAGATCCAAGTCAAAGATTTGAAATACGAAGAAGCAAAAATTACCCAACTGGAAAAGCAAAAAGAAAAAAGAATCCAAAAATATCAAGATAGTGTAAGGAGCCTCTGGGACAACGTCAAGCGCACCAACATCCGAATTATAGGGGTGCCAGAGGAAGAGAGAGAGCAAGATATTGAAGACCTATTTGAAGAAATAATGACAGAAAACTTCCCCCACCTGGTGAAAGAAATAGACTTACAAGTCCAGGATGCACAGAGAACCCCAAAGAAAAGGAATCCAAAGAGGACCACACCAAGACACATCATAATTAAAATGCCAAGAGCAAAAGACAAAGAGAGAATCTTAAAAGCAGCAAGAGAAAGAAACTCAGTTACCTACAAGGGAGTACCCATACGACTGTCAGCTGATTTCTCAACAGAAGCTATGCAGGCCAGAAGGGAGTGGCAAGAAATATTCAAAGTGATGAATACCAAGAACCTACAACCAAGATTACTTTACCCAGCTATCATTCAGAATTGAAGGTCAGATAAAGAGCTTTACAGATAAGAAAAAGCTAAAGGAGTTCATCACCACCAAACCAGTATTATATGAAATGCTGAAAGGTATTCTTTAAGAAGAGGAAGAAGAAAAAGGTAAAGATAAAAATTATGAACAGCAAATACATATCTATCAACAAGTGAATCTAAAAATCAAGTGAATAAAAAATCTGATGAACAGAATAAACTGGTGAATATAATAGAATCAGGGGCATGGAAAGGGAGTGGACTGACAATTCTTGGAGGGAAAGGGGTGTGGGGGTGCAGGAAGAGACTGGACAAAAATCGTGCACCTATGGATGAGGACAGTGGGAGGGGTAAGGGCAGATGGTGGGGTGGGAACTGGGTGGAGGAGAGCTATGGGGGGAAAAAAGAGGAACAACTGTAATAATCTGAGCAATACAGATTTAATTTAAAAAAAAAATTTACTCTCCATTGATTCAGAAAAATCCTATCTAATAAAGAGGGAATATGCTAATTGACCCTCACATCATCACAAAGATGGCAGTGCCCACAGGCAATAAGGAGGGGATATGCTAATTGACTGCCATGCCCCCAAAGATGGCAGCGCCCACAGCCACAAGATGGAGGAGCCCAGTCCCCTCAGCCCTCTGGCCGCCCATCCTGAGGCTTAGGTAACCAGGGCCGGCTGAGGCTTGTGCTGCCAGCAGTGGCAGCAGCAGAGGTGTGATGGGGGCGTTGCTTTCCCTGATCGCTGGGTCACCTCCCACCCCTGAGGGCTCCAGGACTGTGAGAGGGGGCAGGCCTGGCTGAGGGCCCCCCCTTCAGTGCATGAATTTTCATGCACCGGGCCTCTAGTATTATAGATATATTGTGACAGATAGATAGATGCATAGATGTATAGATACACAAAATGATAAAGTAAATCTGTCAAAATGTGAATAGTAGGTGAATCTGTACAAGGGATATATGAGAGTTTCATATACTATGATTGCAACTTTTTTGAAAGTTTCAAATTATATAAAAAAATTACAAAAAATGACTCTGGAAACTAAAACACAACATTTTCTTTCCGAAGCTAAATCTCCATGTGTAATTATTATTTAAATCCAAAAGGGACCCATGTACTATAATCAGGGTACCACTCGAGCAAATGCAGACATGATTCTGAGGGGAATGAAAAAGAGCTATTTTTAAGCTGTAATGGGCCAAGGGAGTATAGAAATGAGTGCATTTCAGGTGAACAGTGTCTGTGCAGTCTATCGAAACTGTCAAAAAGTGAGTTCATGAAACGCGTTGTCAGAAAATTCATCCACATGAAAAGTGTTCCAACTAACAAAAAGATGAAATGAGATCCGCTCACCGAGTTTTATGAACCCTAACATTTATACTTGATGCTCTTTTGAAAGGAGGCACAGTCAGGCATGTTTTTATTTTCTTTGACTTTCTAGGGTTTGAAAATTGATGCTATTCAACAATACATTAATGTATCTTAATGGTTTGGAAAGAGCTAACATAAAAAAAGACACTGAGAGAAACAAAAGAAAATGGTGTGGAATAGAATGGGCATCTCTGTGCTAAAATGCGAAATTGACAACTTTTTGGAAGATCGGTCCAAGGTCACACTGACAGCACAAGGCGTTTAACAGGCGTTGCTAATGTTTGCTTGTGTCCACGGAAGGCTCTTTCACGTCTGTGGTGTATTTTCATTCTCAAAGGCTACTCCACAAAGAGGCCCAGGTCCTTTGTGAGCTAGTATCCTCAAGTAATACATTTATTATTTTTCAAATGATCGGCTCCTTCTCAAGCATCCTAGATCTGCGTGGCTACTTGACAAGAGGGGAAGCTTTTGTGAATACGTGACCGAGTCACACACAACCAGCAGGCCCTGGCACATGGTTGCCAGTATTAACACCTTACTTTTACAACACACACACACACACACACACACACACACACACACACACACACACACACACACACACAACGTTCTAGTCACCATGCAATGTCCTATAGACATCAGTCCCATGGAATCAAGGGCTATTTAAGTTATCCCTGTCAAGAGCCTAAAATGAAATGCCCTTTTTTCATAACATGTTCAAAAATGAAGGGACAGGTATTTTATTGTACAATCTGAATGCGAAGTCATAACCTAGGTGTCCTCATATTTTTCTTATGATTCTTTGAATTTACTGCCAAAGACATATTTTTCAGAGTAGCCTGGCAGAGGCAATAACATCTGACTTACAGCATGACGTTGACTGTGCCCACATTAAGCCGAAACAACAGGTGTGAGTGGCTTTATTTTCTCTGAGAATTAGTGTGAGAGTAGGAAAAGCACAGACTCCATGACAAGTAAACTTTAAAAACATACCATCTTTGACTTAATTTTTTGAGAACAAGTAATCAGTACTAATGACAATAGTATATCAAAGTGGTATATCAAAATACACTTAATTCACAGTGCAGTATACAGATCTTATAACATGGAAACCCACACCTGAAGCCAGTATGATCATATTAACCAATGTCACCCCAATATGTTTAATAATAATAAATAAACAAACTAATAAGCAAGGACTAAAAAAAAGATTTTTAATTCAGTAAATAAAGAAAATGTGGGATATAATCAGTCCTCTTTCCTCGCTTGCATGCTCTAATAAAATATAAACCATGGTGCAAATTATGTGATGGGTTAATATTAGGATTTTGAATTACTTTTCTATAACATTTATATTTATTTAGACAAGAAAACCTGAAGAGTTGCATTTCAGCACTTCTAACCCTCCCTCAAAAATTATGATCATCTCATTCATTTAATTGTTGTATTAGCTTTAAAAACATAATGGATTTAAAAACAAAAACAACAATCCCAACTGCGGGGTGTGTTGCTTTATGCATCATGTGTTGCTTTATGCATATTTCAGGTTTATTCTCTAACCTCTTCATTCTCCAGCCATGCCCCAACCAAAGCTGTCATGACCATAAGTAATAATTATCACTCAGGTTGAGAATATTCCAAAATAGTTTGCTCTTACAGAAAACAAAGATTATAAGGAGAGCACTAAGTTCATATGTGTTTTAGATACCAAAATCATCGCAGGGTTTTTTAAAATCTGAAACTACCAGCTCCTAGGTAATTGAGGCCGCACTGTGATTTTATGACATAAGGGAAGGAAATGTATGTTAAGGCGCCTTAGGCTTGTTCCTTACTCGTTCTATTACTTTCTCTGGGGAAGGCTGGTAGAATAAAGTACTTTTTTTTTCCCTGCTGAATTTGGGCTGTTGAATCACCGGAATTTTGCAGACTCTCTCTACCTTTAGTTTTTAGAGAAAAAAAGTAGCTGTGAACTATCTTATTATGAAAAGAATTTTACTTTTCATAACATTTAAAAATGAGATCATGATTCATGGTTCAATATAACATTCACACTTTGCATTATTGGTTTATATATTTTGCCTAAAAATTTCAATCTACTATTACTGATTTTACAGTTGATAGAAAACAATGAAAGAGGGTATCATCTATGAAGAAATAAAGATAATTTGGAGGCTAGGGCATAGTCAAAAACCATTTTATTATCTTTAAACAACTGTTTCAGCTGATCTAATAGAAAACGTAGTAATGGGGTAAGAAAATATGTTCCTTATGATCCTATCAAAATACATAGCCATTAATTTCAAAAATAAACTGTACCAACTCTAAGAATTAGTAGCAAGCAATGTATATCTACTAGTATATTAAATTTTTTTAAAATGTTGGATTATTTGCTTTAGAAACTAGTTCTCTTTTACTCATAGAGCCTATAGGCAGTAAAATATATCCTATCATGGACCAAAATAGTCATCCTTTTGGAAGATATCATGAAAGAACAAGAATATAAATCATGTGCTGTGAACTAAGGGCACTGGGCTTTGTTCTATTTGTTTGCTGGCTTATTTTTGAGAGTCCCTCAACCCCGATTCATTGCCATGAACTTGAGTCCTAGGCGTTGGATAACATTCTCTGATACATTGTTCAGAGGCTACTGAAAAGGATCGTCCACACCACCTTTACCATCTGTGTTCTCTGATTACATGCCCATTTGCTTACACTGATATTTCATTTCTGACCTGAATTAAAATACTGCATCATAGCCTCTTATGGAGAAAAGATGGTATTTTATGAAGATATTGGATGAGGATTGAAAATTCAGAAATAATGATGAGTGCCCAGGGCAAAATTCTGAAGCAGCTAAAGTTCATTTTAAAAGGCCCCCCTCCTTTTTTTAATACCCTCTTTCATACCTTTTGGTTTCTTGTGCCCCAGATTTGATCACCCAAAATTCTTTTCCCATAGTTGAGTGCGATTCATATCTAGTACACTCACACCTCCAAAGTATCCTATTCTGAATTTTTTCCTTTTCATTAACATGAAAACATCTCTTTTCTACATGCCATTACTTCTTAGATGGCTGTCTTTGGGAGAGTAATCTGGAAAAAATCATCTTTCAAAATTTTCTAAAAATATTAAGGACTAATAATACCTTAGTCCTCCCATGATATTTGACTTTTACAAATTTAACTTGGAAAAAGTAACCCTGAATCCAAATAAATTAAACACCAATGATGTCATCTTATCCACACCTAAGGGCTCCTGTATGTGGGCCAGAAAACATTATTTTGTTGTTGATGTCTCAAGTTATATCACTGTCAGGCCTATCTAAAGGTGCCTGAGTAAGAACTAAAGTATTATTTCTTATTAATTGGACCTACAATTGGTTATAGCTTGGCTTGACTTTGGGAATGTTGACATATTGCATGTATATGCAGAAAGATGGCCCTGTATTATATTTAATTCATACATATTTTGAGTACCATTCTGTGTCAGAAACCCTATTAAAGTTTTTTAATTGAGGACATCAAAAAGCAAATACCAGACTAAAAAAGGTTCCTCTCTTCATGAAATTCACAATCTAAGGAGAGGTCAGGAGCCAAACTAAGCAAATGCAATGAATCATGCTAAAGAGTATAAAGCGAGGAAGGAACACCATGGTATTGAAGTATAGGAGGCGAACTCTAGGCAGAGTTAAATTATTATTATTTGGATTATGTGATGGCTACAAGAGAAAGTAAAATGGAGCAATTTGAAGGAGTCAGTGTCTTAGACAGCCTGGACTCCTATAATAAACAATATGTTAACAGCATACATCTATTTCTCTGAGGCTGGAAGGCCAAGGTCTTGGTGTCAGCATGGTCTGGTTCTGGCTAAGGCCCTCTTCCTTGTTTGCAGATGTCCATCTTCTTGTATCCTCACATGGCAGAAAAGAAGCCAGCTCTGTCCTGTCTCTTCTGATAAGGACCAAATCTCATTCTTGAAGGCTCCACCCTCATGACCTAATACCTCCCAAAGGCCTGGGCTCCTAACACTATCCAGCTGGGAATTTCAACATATGATTTTGTGGGGGAAGTCATCATTTAAACATAGTCAGTGGGTGCTGTGATGTGCTTCCCAGATTCCCCTTCAGGAATAAAGAATGCATTGCTCAAGTGCTGGGGGTACTACTTACAGACAGCATTCAGGTAAAGATTGCCTGTTCTGAGCTGAATTGCGCCTCCCTCCCCCAACTTCATATGTTGACGCTCTTACCCTAGTACCTCAGTGTGACTTTATTAGGAGATAGGGCCTTTAAAAAGGTAATTAAGATTAAGTGAGGTTATATGGTTGGGCCCTACTCCAATCTGACTGGTGTCCTTATACAAAAAGGAAATTTGGACACAGGTAGAGAGACCAGGGATTCAAATGCACAAAGGAAAGAACCATGTGAGGTCATTGTGAGAAGGCGGCCATCTGTCTGCCAAGCAGGGGGGCCTCATAAGAAATCAGACCTGCCAACATCTTGATTTTAGACTTCTAGCCTCCAGAACAGTGAAAGAATACATTTCTCTTCTTTAAGCCACCCAATCTGATGTGTTTATATGACATCCGAGGAGAACAACCATGTTGTGGCAGCCTCCATCCAATAACTGGTTGATATGGGGGCCATTCCAGACTCAGAGCTCCCCCGGGGCTTTGCTGAAGTCTTTATCCAGACTGCACTGTAGGCCAACGTCTCCCTCTTCCCAACGCAGCTTCCTCTCCTTCCCTGCTGTGAGTATTGGCCAAGAAAGCATCCCCCAATAACCTGCTGAGAAACTCAACTCCAAGCCATAATTTCCTTCACAGTGATGCTCACCTGAGGTAGGTGGTGCCAGCGCTGGTCTGAGAAAGAACACCCTAAGATAGAATTTGAGAGTTGGATCATCCCACCCAGGTGGCAATGCCAGAGAGAACCCCATCACTGTTGATAGACAGAGCAGGGATAGTTCCTACCATGGATACAGGGCAGTTATAACTCTGACAGGAGGTGAGCTGGGGTGGAATTGCAATGGAAGAAAATGTACTGGAAGGTAAGATACATTTGAGACTATACAGGGTATAGTAGCTATAAGTATAATAGAATAGGGTGGCTATTGCTAGGCATAATTGATATGAAATATGAATTTAATTTTTCAAAAACTAAAATAGTGTGGGCATGCTCTCCCTCTCAGGAGCACACCCCCACCTTTCCCTTCCCCCCAACTTTCCCCTCCACCCCTAGTAGGGTTACCTTTGCCTTTCTCTCTCCTAAGCTCCAAGGGCCTTTCTTTGGCTTCTGTAACTTGTTTCCTGAGCCTACACAGCCCATCTGGCTCACTACTACCTCTGCAACTTTCTAAATAAACTTTCTCCTATTATTTAAAAAAAACAAAACTAAATAAAAAATGAAAAGAAAACAAGTGTGAAAACCAAAAGGCCTCTCAGGTAGTGTATAAAGAAGTCCTCATCTCCTATAGCAGAAGGAAGAAAAAGTGGCCAAACAGGCCCAGGGCTCATGCCAACAAGTAGAGGTCACTGAAGGTGAGGAATCTAGGGTAGTTGGTAGGAAAGAGACGGTGGGGATCATTGCTTCTCTAAGCCCATCTGCAGCATTGGGTTGGTATTTTGTCCTTCTAGCCTTTCTCTTCTAACTTTCCCACAAAAAGAGGCCCTTTGGGGAGCTGCTCCCAGAACTGATATGAAGAAATGGATCTGAGGGGTAAAAGGAATAGACTAGTGGATGCTGTGATATGACATAGATCCCCCTTCAGGACGGAAGGACTTATTTCCTCAGCTACTGAGGGTGCTGCCGGCACCCAGCCCTCAGCTGTCATCCCTCCTCAGGAAATGCCTCGGAGCCTGTGGTCAGTCTGCATTCAATAATTGGTTCAGTTCTCCCCATGGGGTTGGGTGAGGGGGTCACTGAGACTGCATCACAACCCAGCTGCTCCTCTACCCACCCCTGCTTCCTTCCCTTCCCAAATCACCCAGCACATGTGTGGTCCCACTGTGCCTTTTCTACATCTCTCGTATTAATCTTCACTGGAGGTTTTCTGTTTAAAGTATAAAATAATTGGGCTGGTGAGTGAATATTGATCAAAACTGCAAGGGCAGCTTCTAATAAAATCCTGCATGTAATCTCTCAGAGCCTGCTTCTCAGAGATCAGAATGTGCAACTCTGCCCTTTATCACTGACGTCCAACTGTCCCAGGTCCATAAACACTTCCTCCCTGAGTCTTCTCCAAGAAAGGCTCAGTGTGAACAGAAACCCAGAAGTTCAGGCTGACAAAAATTCTATACACAGCTCACATTCCCATGCATTAGCATCAGCATCACTCACACCCCCTCCTTCTCACTCCTTCTCCCCGAAAGAAAACCAACCATTGGCAGTCTGCTTGTGTACGTATGCTAAATATTCTAATTACTTTCTATCTTTGTTCCATTAACTAAGCTTTAATTACCCTTCATATTAAGGGACCAAAGAGAGTTACAAAAGCACATTTGATTATTTCATACAAATTGGTTAGGAGAGTCAAAAAGTTCCCTGAATTCTCCGAGGAAATTCTCCAACAAACCTTGAGGTCAAAATCACCCTGGCAAATATGTGACCTCATCATGCCTTTTCCATATGTCTCTGATATTCTTCAGTGAAGATTTCTACTTAAAGCATGGACATCATTGGACGTGTGCATGAATATTGACCCAGGTTGTAGATTTCTCTAAGATTACTTCTGCTGAGTTCTGCAAAGAGCTGCCAGTTCTACCAAGTTTGTTGAAGACTGTGCCAGCAGAGTGATGGTGTGTTTGCTTTATGTTCCTTCTTATTTCTGTCCCTTTGTTCTTGTGTAGTAAACATAATAGGAAAGTGGAGCTTTCTTACAAAGCAGTACTGAGGGTGAAAAAGATATGTTTGGAAATGGCATAAGAATAAAAGGAAAGTAATAAAGGAATAATTAAAATGTTAGTTTAGCAAACTAAATATGACTGGACAAAAATGTTTACTTGTTGAAAGATAGTGTTTTTGGATGACAGTGTTCCAAGAAAGCAAAGTCTAAATGTGGGATGCCTCGGGTATGAGGAAAACAGGAAGATCAAGGAGGGAGCCTGAGTACAGCACATAGTGTCTGCTTGTGTAATAATGTAAGTTCAGTCATTATAAACAGCAGAGAGAGAACTAACAGCACAGCTTTCATCAATGTCTTTTTTAAACCATTCCTGCTAGTACTGACAAGGACCAGAAGAAAATATGTGCTTGGAAACAAAGGAATTGTGAAGTATCTGACCCATCTCATTGTCTCTGTTACATCAAAATAACCCAATAGATAGGTAGGGTTGTGACTGCAGTTCTGAACAATAGCACTGTGGGATGACTTCATAAAATTGCTGCAGTACAACCTGCATACTGGAGCAGAGATGTCACAACAGATGAGAGACCCACATCTTCATGCTTTTTAATGTGAATCAACAACTCCATTCTTAAAAGGAAAACGACTGCTGAGCCCCAAACAATAACTAATGAAATCATGCGCAATTATGAAGGAGAGACTGCATTAACATGCTGATGTTATTTGTGACTGCGCTTCCCTGCTGAAATGGGCTACACCTGTGGCTCACAGAGTGCAAGAATTATCACAAACACGATGCATTACCCAACCCTGACTCTCCTTCCTTTTCTGGTAACCTATTTCTAACTTTTGCAGCTCGTCACTGACTCATCCTTTAAATATTGGAGGTCACCCTGGCTGGTGAGGCTCAGCTGGTTGGAGCATCGTCCTGTACACTGAAAGGTTGCCTCTCTCTGCCTCTCTCTCTTTCTCTCTCTCTCTCTCTCTCTCTCTCTCTCTCTCTCTCTCTCTCTTTCTCTCTCTCTCTTCCCCCCCCTCCTTTCTCTAAAATCAATAAGCATGTCCTTGGATAGGTAATATATACTATATTCACTCTTTAAACATCAGAGGTCACCTCTTGTTGTATAGGCTTTCTCTGGGTAGTCATATCCCATCTCATAGATTCAATGACCACATGTCCAACCCTGTATCTCTTACCTGACCTCTCTTCCGAGCACGAGATTCAGCTATTCAATCGCCTGCTGAGTACACTGAATGGAAAGTTCCATGGGCAATTCAAATGCAACTTGACTGAAGTCAGACTCAGGACTGATCTCTTTTCCAACTCATCTTCAGACTTGCTGCTGTTCACATATGCCTGTTTCTGTTTGCAACATCATACCTCCAATTATATCTTGGACCTTTTCCTCCAGCCTTTTTCTTCTTACTCTTCCAGCTACATTAGCTCTCTGTAGACTATTGCAGAATCCTTCTAACAGGTCACCCTGTCTTTAAAGCCCTTCTCTCTACAGTCCATCCTGAACCTGCTGATGTGCACATGTCCTGCAAAAACGCCCTTTATGCTTTTACATCACCACATCAGAAAGTCCAAAGCATGAGCTTGGCTGGCCAGGCCCTTTATGACTGGGTCCCGCTGTGCATCCAACTGTCCTTTTCCAAGCTCCTGAACACACCTATGGGCTTCTGTGCTTATACTCAGTGTTTTCTCTCTGCCTGTAGTATCTATGTCCTTCTTCTACACTTGATGAACTCCTTCAATTACTGTTTAAACCTTCAGTTGCCATCTCTCTGAAGTCATGCTTCTATGCATGCTCAGTTATCCATTCGTTCCATACCATAATGGGTATGACCTTGTGTTGTGTATCACTTGTGTTGTAGTATAATCATGTTTAGAAAGCTTTTTCTTACCCTATAATTGGGACAGATTATGTCTTATCCATATTTGTCTCTGCTCAACAACACTAAAAGGCTGTCTTCTCAATTTTTAAAATTGAAACTATACCTTGAATATTTTTTTCTATCAGAACCTTGCTCTGAAAACTCATGGTTGATCCAGACTTTCCCAATGTAGTAGTACCAGCCAATGTCATTCATCTTCTCTCGCCATGCTGTTCCCAGCATCCATGCTCCCTCAACTGCTGCCCGGCATCATATTTAGTTCCCATCCTGTTACATGCCACATTCAAATTCCTTCCAAATACACTTTATTTGTGTTGCTTAATATGCCATATGAACAAAACTAATTTCTTCACAATTGCATCTAATCTAATAAAAGAGAAACATGCAAATTGACCACACCTCTGCCATGCCACAAGCCATGCCCACCACCCAATCAGAGCGACTATATGCAAATTAACCCAACCAAGATGGCGGCCAGCAGCCATGGAGCTGGGGCAAGCAGGAGGCTTGTTTTCCCCAGTGATGGAGGAAGCCAAGCTTCGCCTGCCCTGGCCGGCTGTGGCCTCCGCTCAAGGCAACAAAGTTTCAATTATAGGAGATAAATAAATCCCAGATTCCTGCTTCCAGCCAGCCTCCACTGGGAGCTTGGGTGGCTGTGGGCCATGGCCAGCCTGCAAACAGCCATCAACCCCTCACTCAGGATGGCCACACCCTCATGGGGTGAGGGCCCCCACTTGGGGGGCTCGGCCAGCCTGAAAACAACCATCAGCCCCTCACCCAGGCTGGCCAGGCACCCCAGCAGGGATCCCCACCATGAAGGGGCTGTAGCCAGCCTTCAAACAGCCATCAGCCCCTCACCCAGGCTGATCAGGCACCCCAGTGGGGAACCCATCTTTGAAGGGGCTGTGGCCAGCCTGCAAACAACCATCAGCCACTCACCCAGGCTGGCCAGACCCCCCAGCGGGACCCCCACCCTGATCCAGGACACCCTTCAGGGAAAACCAGCTGGCCCCCACCCATGCACCAGGCCTCTATTCTATATAATAAAAGGGTAATATGCAAATTGACCCTAACAGCAGAACGACTAGGAATGACTGGTCACTATGACACACACTGACCACCAGGGGGCAGATGCTCAATGTAGGAGCTGCCCCCTGGTGGTCAGTGAGCTCCTACAGGGGGAGCTCTGCTCAGCCACAAGTCAGGCTGACAGCTGCCAGTACAGTGGTGGTGGTGGGAGCCTCTCCTGCCTCCTCAGCAGAGCTATGGATGTCCGACTGCAGCTTAGGCATGCTAAGTGGACATCCTCCGACGGCTCCTGGGCTGCCAGAGGGATGTCTAACTGCCAGCTTAAGCCATATACCCCGGGGAGCGGGCCTAAGCCAGCAGGTGGTCATCCCCCAAGGAGTCCCAGACTGCAAGAGGGCACAGGCCAGGCTGAGGGAATCCCCCACCCACGAGTGCATCATACATAAACAGATTCTTTGGTAAATATGTAATTTGTAGTAAATGTGTTTATTGAAACTTTTTTAGCAATCTAAAAAAAAATCATGAGAATATTGATTTATGTGCTTATGTTAGAAAATGGTGATAGAATGCAACGTTTGTATTTTCTCTGTAAAGTGAATACTGTCTTTTTATTATATGATGAATTGATTTATAATAGATATATTTAGGTCTAGAATTCCACTATCATATTGCATGAATTAATAGAGGGACTTTCCATGTTAGTGAAAATTGTTTGACATAGTTTTCCTTCTCTTGATTATAAGCTTATTCTAAAAAGTTATGTTCATGGATATCAATAACATCATTGTCAGGTGGATCTATACATTTATGCTCAATGCCTTTGTTTTTACATTCTCCAAGGAACAACTTTGCTTTCTGTGAATCATATTTTTCCTGTAATGAAATTGGTTCATTTCATGTTCTGTTTAAAGTTTAGAATTAGCCACTTTCGTGTGACTTCTATGTCACAATTAAGGAAATTAAATTTTATATCTCTACCAAAAATAATGTATATTCAAAATGGTATTTCAAAATATAAGTCAGCACTATTTTATTTTCTTAGAATACAAATATTTCAAAGTATTCACAATGTTCAGTTTTCTGTTTAGCGATGAGTGTGAAAGTGCATTGTCATGTATTGAAGTATTTTATATACACCTCTTAACCATAAACATTTCTAAACATATTTGTCTAAAATAACACCAAAGTTTAATATAAACTTTGTAAGTTTATAAAAATAGTATTTCAAATAATGCATATTAAAATAGTACATATGCAGCTCAGATTCATAGACATTCTTATACAAGTAAGATTATGATAAATAATAACATTTAGATTCCCAAGCCAAAAAGTCTCATCTTACAGTATGATGATTCAAATGTAAATAAATATAAAACATTAATTCTTATAAAATATGCAAGCATTACTAATTAGGGCTGGTGAATGCCTCAAAGTAATTGCTTCATTTTAAATCATTATGCAATCATGTATGAATACATGCATAATTTGAGTTTCATAATTACCTTTTAATGGAAACAGTATCTTCATATTTAATTTCTTTTTCAATCTGCATATGCCTAAAGATAGCAGAATGCATTTGAAGAAATTCCACCTAGGGGAGTAGAGCTTCAACTTTATAACAACATAAGAAAAGGTTAATGTGATACTCTGTGGTTAATTAAAGCTGAGTCCCCCAGTAGTCTACTTCTTAATTAAAGGAATGTTCTAAATAGGACATTCATTGTATCTTCTCTTTAGTTGTACCCAGTGGTCCCGGCTTGCCAGCCTGTAGGGTTAAAGAAGAGTTTCTCCTCATCTGTACTTCGTGGCCCTTCATGGTCAAAGGAGAACCTATTCTTTGTCTAAGATCAATGCTCTTTTACTGCAACCAAATGCTCATTTGTCCCCAGTAACTCATATGGACGTACCAGGGGTGGGCCAACTTTTTGACTCCAGGGCCACAATGGGTTCTTAAACTGGATTGGAGGGCCGGAACAAAAGCATGGATGGAGTGTTTGTGTGAACTAATATAAATTCAAAGTAAACATCTACACTAATAAAAGAGAAAAATAAAAATGGTAATTGGCGTATGGCGCTACCCTTTTCATTGGCTAATCAGGGCTATATGCAAATTAACTGCCAACTAAGATTGGCAGTTAACTGTCAACTAAGATTGGCAGTTAACTGCCAACTAAGATTGGCAGTTAACTGCCAACAAGATGGCGGTTAATTTGCATATGTAGGCACAATGCAGGGAGGCGAAAGGGAAAGCAGGAAGAAGCCCCCTGACACTGACAGTGATCGGAAACCCAGGGGGGAGCTAAGAGCTGGGGGGCAGGGCAAAAGCGGCCCTGGGGCCTCCTTTGCCCTGCCCCCCAGCCATGATTGGAGAATCAGGCGCCTTTGCCGCCCTGGCCAGTGATAGCAGGAAGTAGGGGTGGAGCCAGCGATGGGAGCTGGGCACGGTAGAAGCTGGCAGTCCCAGGAGCTAGGGGTCCCTTGCCTGGGCCTAAAGCAGAGCCCACGATCACGGGGCCGCTGCAGCTGCGGGTCCCCACTGCCCGAGCCGGACACCTAGGCCAGAGGCGTTAGGCCTGGGCAGGGGCGGAGCCTGCAACCGCGGGGAGCTGGGGGTCCCCTGCCCAGGCCTGACACCTCTGCGGGAGGCCTCAGGCCTGGTCAAGGGGCCGATCCGGTGATTGGTGATTGGAGGGTGATGAGGGTCAACTCCTCTGGCCGAGGCATCAGGCCTGGGTGGGGGGCGGAGCCGGGGATTGGGGGGATATGATGGTCCCCTTGCCCAGGCCTGAAGCCTGGGTCAGAGGCATCAGGCTTGGGCGGGGGGTGGAGCAAGCGATCAGAGGGAGATGGGGGTCCCCTGTCCAGGCATGATTCCTGGGCCAGGGGCCTCAGGCCTGGGCGGGGGCCAGAGCCAGTGATCAGGGGGAGATGGGGGTCCTCTGTCCAAGCCTGACACCTCTGGCAGAGGCGTCAGTCCTGGGCAAGGGGCCGATCAGGAAATCGGAGGGTGATGGGGGTCTATGCCTCTGGCAGACATCAGGCCTGGGCAAGGGGCCGATCCTGCGATTGGAGGGTGATGGGGGTCAACGCCTGAGGGCTCCCAGTATGTGAGAGGGGGCACGCTGTGCTGAGGGACACTCCTCCCTCCCCCCCACACACACCCAGTGCACGAATTTCATACACCAGGCCCCTAGTCATTACATAAAAGGGTACGGTTTTTTTTTTTTTTTTTTTTTTTTTTTAGTTTTATTCATTTCAAACGGGCCGGATCCGGCCCGCGGGCCGTAGTTTGCCCATGGCTGACCTAGACCATGTTTTGGAGTCAGAGTGAACATTCATAAACATATCTATGGAAAATTATCTGGAAGCTTCTTGAAGGCATAGCTATGTCCCTACTCATCTTTTTAACACCCCACACCCCATACTCTGGCCCACAGAAGTCAGATATTCATTTTAACTCACTTCATTAGATAATATTCTGATAATACAGCTCAATTCACTTGTAACTTCAGTTACAAGTACCCCCCCCTACACACACACACACACACACACGTACACACACACGCGTACACATATACACACACCTTATTTTGGATCCTTCTTTTAATTCTTAGTGTGATAAACTTGGTGCCCTGTGTCCTAGGTTATTCCTGTTATCATGGCATAATAATCAACAGCGCTCTCTGTCATTCTCAAAAGCAACCTGTTGGGACACTATAATAGGCACAATAATGTCTTCAAAGATACCCATGCTCTAATTCTCAGAACCTGTGAACACGTTATTTTACATGACAAAGAGATTTTGCAGATGTGATTACAAGTATGGACTTTGAAACAGTGGGGATTATCCTGGATTATCTGGGTGAGCCCAACTAATGAACCCTTAAAAGCAGAGACTCTTGAATGCAACCGGGAGGTGTGGCAGAAAAGGAAGGAGGAAAGATTTCAAGCATGAAAGGGACTCAACCTATTTTTGTGGAAGATGGGAACAAAAAATGTGAGAGGCCTTCAGAAGCTGAAAACAGGCCTCTGCTCATAGCCAGCTGAGAAAGGGTGCCCTCAGTCCTACAACCATAAGGAACTGAATTCTGCCAATCACCCAAATGAGCAAGGAAATGAACCTTCCCCTAGAACCTCCAAATAGGAACACATCCTGCTGACACATTTGATTTTAGCTTGAAAAGACCTATACTATATTTCTGATCTACGGAACTGTAAGGTAATAATTTGTCTAAGCTGCCGGGGTCCAACCCCAGCAGGTCCAGGGGTCCCCAAAGGTGTGGACGGAGTCGGTGAAGAAGGAATGGTCTCGATCTCCAGAGAGGTTCTGCTTCGGATCTCCAGCCAGGTTCTGTGGCCAGGTCCTGGTCAGGTTCTCTTGCCAATCTCCGCAGTCAGATTCAGTCCAGGATCCCTGCCATGCTCTCTCGCCAGGCTCCGCCTCCAGGCTCCGAGGCCAGTCCCTGTCCAGGATCCTCCGGCATGCTCTCGCCAGCGAAGTTCTTCTGTCTCTAGAGAACGTTCTGTGTAGGTTCTGTGCCTAGGCTCTGTCTCTCTTGGTCCTGTCTTCCAAGCCCTGTGTCCTTAGTTCTGTGTTCTGAGTTCTGTGTGTTTCTGTCTTGTTACAACTGTATTTATACCAGTTGATTCAATCCTATCAATCTCTATTACAAAGGTTAGGGCGTTTCTTATCTCCATTCCAGGAAGAAAAGATTATGTAGTTTAAGCATGATTGTTCGTAGTTAAAGGGATTAATTACCCGCCTGGCACTTAGTTGAGGGGTTTTATTCCCTCCCTAACTTCAGGGGAAAATCCCTACCTGGGGATTCAACCTTTCTCGGAGAGGTGACTTTGGTTAAAACACAGCGCCAAGAAGGTGAGCAAACATATTAAGAACCATATGCCAAATATGCCAGGTCCCTTGAAACAGCAAGGATGGACCGGCTCCCGGCACTAAGCTGCTAAGAGTGTGGTAGTGTTTTAGGGCAGTGTATTAGTCAGCTCCGGTTGGCATAAAAAATACCATAGGCTATATGCCTTAAACAGCAGGCATTTATTTCTCACAGTTCTGGAGGCAGGGGAGTCCAAGATCAAGGTGCAGGCAGATTCGGTTCCTGGGGAAGATTCTCTTCTGGCTTGCCGGTGGCCACCTTCTAACTGTATGTTCACATGAGGAGAGAAAGGAATGCAAATGCATTTCATTCAATGTTAGAAATTATTCATCTATAAACACTGTCCGCTGCTGCTCAACCAGGGGAGGAAAATGAGTTGCGCTCTGTAATTCTTTAAGATGCTGGATAGTCACTCAGTGAGAAACTGGAATGAAGTGACATAGAGTCATTAATTCGTTGTATGAGCCAAGGTCAAATAAATGTAATCCCTGTGAGCCACTGCCCCCTCTCTGAGAAATAAGAGGTTTGCACTATGTTAAAGGGCCCTTTTATCACAGATACGGTGTGCCCATGTGGTGTTCCCTGACATTTTCTGAGCTGTTCCTATTTCAGGTCACACAGCCCCTCCCAGATCGTGTGTGTAAATGGTATCTACCCGTTTGTCCCCGTGTCTCTTGAATGACCTATAGTCATAAGTTGATATACTGCTGACTCTCAGCTGTAATATCAAAACAACTTTTTCATTTTCATCTTCAAAAGCTTCCTTTGAGAGTATTTTCAGAAGAATTTCAACATTGCTTCCTTGGGAGCTGGGGTTGCAGATGTATGTATGATCTATGAGGAAATTTTCAAAATATAAAAGTTGCAGGAGACACCTTGTGCAGCTGCTGAATGGAGGAGGGATTTTTGCGGGAACAGTTTCGATGCATCTTAGCCTTAGGTCTGTGTGCATTTTATGTGAGATTTTTAATTTGCTGCTTAGGGAACCAAATAAGTGTCTCCAAAACAGAAAAAAATAATCAAGATACGTTTCCCTTTTAAAGTATGCATGCTGACAAAACCTGAAAATATTTGCTTCTCTCTTTTAGGCTCTCTGAGTTATAAGTGAAGAAACTTGGAGTAAACCTGTGCCACCCCTTCATTAAGGACAGAGTCTCTCAGAATGCCTTATGAATATTTTAGATCTGCTATACAATAAGACCTCTGTTAACCCCCTGAGGTATCAGGAGATCTGGTCTTTGCCAAGGGCTTTAGAAAGGCTGCATTTCTGTTCTGCACTTTGCCTCTGGTTTTCACCAGAAAATGCCCCATGAGTATTTTTCCCAGAGGAGAGGCAGCCTGCGACACATTCCTAAGGCTCCATCAATATGCTTATGGTTGCTACACATAGAAAGAAAATGAGGTCAGGAATATATGTGTTGTAACCTTTATTTTTCATAAAAGCTCCTAACCTCGACCAAAAATAAAAATCACCTTTATGCAGGGAAATAGATACAAAGCAGGGACATAAGTTTGCAGTCAGAGGTGGATTCAAATCCCAATTCTACCACTAACGCTATGATCTTTGGAAAAACATTTAACCCCTCTAATCCTACATGTGCTCAGTTGTAAAAGTGATATTCTAATGTTCACCTTTCTGCATTGGTGTGGAGCTTAAGTAAGCATGTATGCTGTCCCTCTGGGGAAATGTCTAGAGTCGAAGACATTTACCATTCCTCCAACACAATGCCATGCATGGCTTTAGTGCAGTGGTTCCCAACCTTCTGGCCCTTTCAATACAGTTCCTCATGTTGTGACCCAACCATAAAATTATGTTCGTTGCTACTTCATAACTGTAATGTTGCTACTGTTATGAATCGTCATGTACATATCTGATATGCAGGATGGTCTTAGGTGACCCCTGTGAAAGGGTCGTTCGACCGCCAAAGGGGTCACGACCCATAGGTTGAGAACCGCTGCTTTAGTGGGATTACAAGGGAGATGAAGTTACACAGAATGACAAGATATTAACAAATAATAAAAACAATAAGACAAAAAATAAATGCTGATTACGCCCAAACTCGATTCTAGTGGAGAAGACAAGCATAGTCTTGGCATGCAGACAAGGTGACATGGGGAGGTCTAGCTGTGTAAACTGAACATGCGGTATACGTGGTGCATGCAGAATAACACTCGAACATGAAAGAAGACAGTGGAGGCGTATGGTTCCTTTTTTATGACAGTGACACTAGCCATTCGTATTCTCTCCATCTCCTCCTCTCCCCTGGACCCAGACCCTCTGCAGGTCATTTCTCCTGGTAGTAAGTGCTTTCCTTGCTCTGCTAATAATGTCCTGCCAGTGGATGCAGCAAAAGTTAACCCTCATTAAAAAAAAAAAGTTAGTCCTTTAGAGACCTAACTCATCTGTTTATCTTTCTGCATTGATTCTTGCCAAAAATAGCCTTGCCACGCCACAGACAATCTTCTTATAAGCAGAAGTCAAAATGATTTCTGCTTAAATCTTGCTGTCACCTTGGGCTTATTAAATGCTGACAGTTCTAGCATATTTTTCAAATCTTTAAAAACTATTTTTATTTCATGTAATACGTGTCCCAATGTTAAGACCTCAGTTTGACAAGATAAGCATGTCCATCTATTCATTTATCTCAACAGTAGGTTCCAGGCTCTTGTTCCTCTGTGCATTAAAGGGTCAGGAGGAAAGGCTTTGGGTTGTTTCTAATGCCCTTAGGAGACTCCCCTTAACTCTGTGTTATAAGGCATTAGCAGTTCCACTGTGGAAATCATTAGCATTTATTTTCACCGACAGTAGGGTAATTGACCCACCCCTCTCAAGGATGGAGTGACTGGAAGAGCCAAACAAGATTCCAGGCAAAAATAAATTGTAAACTGGAGAGCATTATGCTAGGCGAAATAAGCCAGTCAGAGAAAGATAAATATCACATGATCTCACTCATTTGTGGGATATAATGAACAACACAAACTGATGAACAAAAGTAGATCCAGAGACACAGAAGTATCAAACAGACCGTCAAACCTCAGAGGGAAGTCAGGGGAGGATGGGAGGGCGATGGTAAGAGATCAACCAAAGGACTTGTATGCATGCATATTAGCCTAACCAATGGACACAGACACCTGGGGGTGAGGGCATGGGATGGGGGGGGGGGCAATGTGAGGATAAGGACACATATGTAATACCTCAATCAATCAATCAATCAATCGTTAAATAACCCTCAGAACAAGTTCTACCACCTCACTTCCCCTGCTGACCAAGAGAACCCAGGGTTCTGAAGCATCTTCCAATGCGGACATTGTCCATTATGTGATCTACACCCTCCCACCCACAGGAGGAGTCAGGCTAGGTGGACCTCAATATCATCTTGACATGTCACTATTTCATAAATTATGTGTTCCACAGAACCTGAATTAAATAAGATATTAATGGGTAAGCAAAAAGTTTCCATAGTCAAATTATTTTGGGAAATACCTAAACAAAATGAAAGAGATACCTTTACCTTTACCATAAGGTTTCTCAGAGCATTTAGCACACTAATATATATTTTACTGTTTTGACTTTATCAATATTAAAAATTTTTGTTCTTTGAGATATACCATTAATACATAAAAAAGCAAATTATGGATGGAAAAATATTTAAAATATATGTATCTGACATGTATTTCATATTTGTATCTATTATATGTAAAGAACTCTTATAAATGAATAAGAAAACCAAAATCTATTTACAAAATTGGCAAAAATGAACAGATATTGAACCAAGGAAAACATATAAATGGTTAATAACCATATATAGGGGTGCTCATTTTTGTTTTTCATCAGGGAAATAGTAAACTATTATGCCATTAGAATGGCTAAGATTAAAAAGCTCAGCAATACCAAGTGTTGACAAGGATGTGGAGGAACTAGAATTCTCAGACCTCGCTGGCGGGAATGTGAAATGATACAACCACTTTGAGAAACAATTTGACATTTTCCTATAAAGTTAATCAAAGTCTGATCACTCAACCCTGCACATTCATGCCTAGGTAATTAACATAGGAACATCAAAACTTATATCCAAACAATATTTGTACATGAATGCTTTAGTAGTAATCCTCCTAAACTGAAAACAATGCAATGGATAAGCAAACTGATATATTCATACAATAGAACATTACTAGCCATAAAAAGGAATGAAATACGGTTACCCTAACCAATATGGGGAAATTTCAAAATCCTTGTGAAAATGAAAGAAGTAAAAGATTCCGTTTATAAGAAATTCTGGAACAGGTGCAATGAATCTATAGTAATGAAAGCAGACCTGTGGTTGCCTGGTTTAGGGAATCGGAGAAGTTGCAATTGCCAAGGGCATGAGGGAGGGTGATGGAAATGTCCTGTAGCTTGAATGTGGTGACAATTACCTGGGGATGGCCATTTGTCAAAACTCATTGGACTGATTCCTTACAGTGTATTTTATTGTACACAAATATCAACACTAATAAAAGAGAAAAATGGTAATTGGCGTACGAGCTACCCTTTTCATTGGCTAATCAGGGCTATATGCAAATTAACTGCCAACTGAGATGGCAGTTAACTGCCAACAAGACAGTGGTTAATTTGCATATGTAGGCACAATGCAGGGAGGCCAAAGGGAAAGCAGGAAGAAGCCCCCTGACACTGACAGTGATCGGAAACCCAGGGGGGAGCTAAGAGCTGGGGGGCAGGGCAAAGGTGGCCCTGGGGCCGCCTTTGCCCTGCCCCCCAGCCATGATCAGAGAATCAGGTGCCTTTTCCGCCCTGGCCAGTGATAGCAGGAAGTAGGGGTGGAGCCAGCGATGGGAGCTGGACAAGGTCGAAGCTGGCAGTCCCAGGAGCTAGGGGTCCCTTGCCTGGGCCTAAAGCGAAGCCCACGATCGTGGTGCCGCTGCAGCTGCGGGTCCCCGCTGCCCAGGCCGAACGCCTAGGCCAGAGGCATCAGGCCTGGGCAAGGGGCCGATCCTGCGATTGGAGGGTGATGGGGGTCAACGCCTGAGGGCTCCCAGTATGTGAGAGGGGGCAGGCTGGGCTGAGGGACACTCCCCCCCCACACACACCCAGTGCACGGGGATCAGCGGAGCCGCGAGGCCTCCCGGCACCGGCATCAGTGTGACAGGGGGCAGTGCCCAAACCCCCTGAACCCCCTGATCGCCCTGCGGCTCTGTGTGCGACAGGGGGCAGGGCCACAACCTCCCTATCCGCCCTGCTCTGTTCGGGAGAGGGGAAGGCGCCCCAACCCCCTGATCAGCCCTGCTCTGTGCCTGATAGGGGGGAGCTGCCCACCCCCCTGATCGCTCTGCGGCTCTGTGTGTGACAGGGTGCAGTGCCCCAACCCCCTGATCGGCCCTGCTCTGTGTGTGACAGGGTGTGGTGCCCCAACCCCCTCCCCCCCCCGCCCCCCCCCCAACGGGTCCTGCTCTGTGTGTGACGGTGTAGAGCCATAACCTCCCCTTCGGCCCTGCCCTGAGTGTGAGAGTGGCGGCGCCCCAACCCCTCTGATGGGCTCTGCTCTGTGAGTGACAGGGGCCAGCGCCCCAACCCCCTGATTGGCCCTGCTCTGTGTGTGACGGGGGGTTGCACCGCAACCTCCCCATCGACCCTGCCTTGAGTGTGACAGGGGGCGGTGCCCCAATCCCCCAATCGGCCCTACCCTGAGCGTGACTGAGGGTGGCATCGCAACCTCCTGATCCTCCCTGCTCTGTGCATGACATGGGGCGGTGCCCCAACTCCCCAAATGGCCCTGCTCTGAGCCCGACCAGGGGCTGCACCTAGGGATTGGGCCTGCCCTCTGCCACCCGGGAGCAGGCCTAAGCCAGCAGGTCGTTATCTCCCGAGGGTTCCCAGACTGGGAGAGGGCACAGGCCGGGCTGAGGGACCCCCCCCTCCCTCCCCGAGTGCACAAATTTTTGTGCACCGGGCCTCTAGTATCACAATAACGTTGATGAAAAGAAGGTGGAGGAAGAAGAAAAGCTGAAAAAAGAAGAAGTGCATGTAGAGGGAAGCTATGTTTCTAGTCTCCTCAGAAGAGTAAGCTGTGCCCGCCTCCTTGGTAGAGCCCTAGGGAGGCAAGGTTCCCAAGGAAAGGTTTGTGGATTATATTTAGTCAGATGAACCGGAGATAGTCACAGAAGTTCATGTGGTGCAACCTGGCTTGGGAGCTCCAGCATTGCCCCCTGCATGGAGGGTGATGAGGGAATAGAAGAAGCTACTAAAGATGCTACTTAGACAATTAGGTGGCTCAGTATGGTGCAGAAATAGCAGATTAGTCCCCTGCTGAGTAGAGGACAATAAGGAGCTTTCTGACAGGAAGGAGAGGTGACACAGTGACAGCTGGGGACCAGCTGTGATGCCTGTGGTACAAGTGGCTGCCCACATGTCCAGAGGATGGGTAACTGGGACCAAGTCCTCTCAGTGCCAAAGACTTGGAAACGGGACCTCAGGCAGAACTCCAGGCAAAGGAAGTGGGGACCCCAAATTGCCACCTGACACAGCGGGCAGAGGCACATACTAGAAACTGAGAAGTTAGAGAAGTATAAAGAGATTGCATCTCTCTCACCTTGGAGGTTTAACCAGAGATTTATGCTTTGTGTGGGTCTATGATCCTCAGTGGAATGTTTATTTGTAGAGAGGGTTTTCCTTTTTCTTTTACTACAGAGCACAATAGCAGTTGCTGATATTTAAAAAGTAATCCCCTTAGTTTAACACTCGTTGCTTTAGAAACAATCCACACAATGAATAAACTAGGCTCGGATGTTAAAATGTATTGTGATAGCAATAAGGAATTGCTTGGTCCCTGTTCATTCCTCAGCGCCAACGTGGGTGCACACCTGTAACAAATTACACAGCGCGGTCGGCCTTCTGCCAGCAAACTGGGCGAACTCGGGCTTCCCTGGAAGCCCTCATGCCCCTCACGCACAGCCAGGGTGAAGTGCCGCCAGCCTGTGGTCACTGAGGCCCCTTGACCAACAAAAGGGACAGCTTGTAGAGAAGGGATGGGTGGAGTGTGCAGGGAAACACAAAAATAGGTTTTACAGGAATTCTGAGAAGAATCAATGTTTTCATATCTTGACCATCAGCCTCCAAGAAGAAAGCCAAAATATGTTAATACTAGGGGCCCGGTGCACGAAATTCGTGCACTGGGTGTGTGTGTGTGGGGGGGAGTGTCCCTCAGCCCAGCCTGCCCCCTCTCACATACTGGGAGCCCTCAGGCATTGACCCCCATCACCCTGCAATCTCAGGATTGGCCCCTTGCCCAGGCCTGACGCCTCTGACAGAGGTGTCAGGCCTGGGCAGGGGACCCTCATTTCCCCCCATCACTGGTTCTGCCCCCAGCCCAGGCCTGATGCCTCTGGCCCAGGCATCAGGCCTGGGCAGGGGACCCCGAGACCCCTCCGATTGCTGGCTCTGCCCCTTGCCCAGGCCTGATGCCTCAGCCAGAGGTGTCAGGCTTGGACAGGGGACCCCCAACTCCTCCCATCACTGGCTCTGGCCCCCGCCCAGGCCTGAGGCCTCTGGCCCAGGAATCATGCCTGGGCAGGGGACCCCCATCTCCCTCTGATCACTTGCTCCACCCCCCGCCCAAGCCTGACGCCTCTGACCCAGGCTTCAGGCCTGGGCAAGGGGACCATCATATCCCCCCAATCCCTGGCTCAGCCCCCTTCCCAGGCCTGATGCCTCGGCCAGAGGAGTTGACCCTCATCACCCTCCAATCACCAATCACCGGATCGGCCCCTTGACCAGGCCAGAGGCCTCCGGCAGAGGTGTCAGGCCTGGGCAGGGGACCCACAGCTCCCCACGGTTGCAGGCTCCGCCCCTGCCCAGGCCTAACGCCTCTGGCTGAGGCATCCGGCCCGGGCAGCGGGGACCCGCAGCTGCAGCGGCCCCGTGATCGTGGGCTCCGCTTTAGGCCCAGGCAAGGGACCCCTAGCTCCTGGGACTGCCAGCTTCGAACGTGTCCAGCTCCCATCTCTGGCTCCACCCCTACTTCCTGCTATCACTGGCAAGGGTGGCAAAGGCGCCTGATTCTCCGATCATGGCTGGGGGGCAGGGCAAAGGCGGCCCCAGGGCCGCCTTTGCCCTGTCCCCCAGCTCTTAGCTCCCCCCTGGGTTTCCGATCACTGTCAGTGTCAGGGGGCTTCTTCCTGCTTTACCTTTCGCCTCCCTGCATTGTGCCTACATATGCAAATTAACCGCCATTCTTGTTGGCAGTTAACTGCCAATCTTAGTTGGCAGTTAACTGCCAATCTTAGTTGGCAGTTAACTGCCAATCATAGTTGGCAGTTAATTTGCATATAGCCCTGATTAGCCAATGAAAAGGGTATCGTCGTACGCCAATTACCATTTTTCTCTTTCATTAGTGTAGATATGTCCCACATCACACTCACAAAAGCCCAATCTTACAGGAAAAAAGTGTGGAGGAAGTTATGTAACTCCCTCAGGATATTTCCAACAAAAGGTGTCGCAAGTACAAGAACAATGTGAGCAGATATCCACGGACCTTAGAAGTGTCAGATAGAAGGCAGGATTAAGCCAGGACATTTGAATTTGATTGATTGTCCATGAGTGGTCATTTGCTTCCTTCCACCTCATTTCCAAGGTATTTCCATATATCAAACTAGAGGCCCGATGCACAAAATTTGTGCAAGGGGCTCAGCCCTCACAGCCCCGGCTGTCTTGGCCATTGCAATCCCAGCTGCCTCAGCCTGTGCATTTCCAGCTTTGTCTAGAATAGCCGTGGGCAAACTACGGCCCACGGGCCGGATCCGGCCTGTTTGAAATGAATAAAACTGAAAAAAAAAAGACCGTTCCCTTTTATGTAATGATGTTTACTTTGAATTTATATTAGTTCACACAAACACTCCATCCATGCTTTTGTTCCGGCCCTCCGGTCCAGTTTAAGAACCCATTGTGGCCCTCGAGTCAAAAAGTTTGCCCACCCCTGGGCTAGAAGGCTGTCTGGATGGCCGTTCTCCTGTTCGGCCTAATTAGCACGTTAGCTCTTTATTATATAGGATTGTAGCCTCGTACCAGCTACATGTAAAGCCTATTTCTTTGCTTACACCAATTTCTAGTTTCTTATTCCTTATTCTATAACTTATTTTTCTAGTTAGTAATAGATAAACAATCTTTTCTTCCCATTTGCTCTGTTTCTGGGTGAGTGATTTCACTCCTGAACTGTAACTACAATGGTTTTTAGGAAAGTATTCCTTGAACTGACTGCAAGTATTTTATTTTCATTTGTTTTGCTAATAATCACAACAATGTTAGATATAAACATAATTTCTTTTGAAAAAAGCAACAAGATTGTTTTAACATTCGTGGCATAAAATAAGAGTCATGCTTATTCTTGGGATTTTAAGATTTAGTTTTAAGTTTGACATGCTGAAGAAACTTACAGATTGCTAGATTTCCTAAGGTAGACCAGAATAGCAGCCTTCTTTGCAAGTTCTCTCATTTAAGATCCTGAGATGCCTTTTGTTAGAGCATGGTTCTCCGCAAGGCCATGGGGGGCCCAGGCGGCCATGAGCAGGGGCCTCACCAGCAAGATGACATGTTAGAATTAGTTGGGGAGTTTTTGCTAGAGTTCATGTGGCTTCCCACCTCTCAGAATTCTGGTTCATCTACATAAATCCTGAAAGATCCCCCAGGAAGTTTCATATGTCAGCCCTCACCCCCATCCCCAGACTCGGACACACTCTACTAGATCATTCTGCTCATCCCTGGAGGGGCTTCAGGAAGCCGTGGGCGGGGCGGGGAGGGAACCAGCCTTCACTGAGCACGTGGGATGGAAGTGCCAGTTGCTGTCCTGTGGCCACTTCTCGTCCAATGGGGCTCAGGAGGGTCTGCAGCGGGAATCAGACCGAATGCGGTGTTTCTAACACACCAATGATAAGCTGTCCCCGCGGAGACTGGAGGAGGGCATGAGCAGTCCCCAAATGGTCTCGTTGTGCAATGTGCTAATGGCATTGAGCGCTGTGAATAGGGCGCATGCGCTGGCTGGCAGACCTGGGGGGATGCTTTGCTGAGAAATAACACTTCACAGCGGACGTGATCCCTCAGCTGCTTACAAACTGAAATGTGTTATTACTCGGAAGCATTAGATGAACTGTTATGAGACTAAAAATCCGGGGAAACATTCCAACACTCCAGCAATTAGAGATACATTTGTGGAGAGTAACGTTAAAATAGTAAGTGAGAGGGTGGCAAAGTTGTGTTATTCTTTAAGGTTTAAATTTTTATATATATCAGATTCTCCAAGTAAAAATTGTGGCCTATATATCTTTATATCTATTAAGTAAGATTAATATATTCTAGGTTTTGATGATGAAAAACAAGAGGAATTGTAAATTACTTGAATATATTTTTACAGATCAGAAATTGCATGCTGTCAGCACACCTCCATGCGTGGCTCACAGACACAGGATGTTTGCCTAGTATTTTGCTCTTTAAAATATGAATGTTTTTCTGAAGTTCCATCCATAAATATTTTTATTTGTATCACTAAAGATAAGGGCACTTTTCTAATATAACCACATTAACCTTATATTTTTAAAATATATTTTTATTTAAAAATATTTTACTTTTAAAATATATTTTATTGATTTCAGAGAGGAAGGGAGAAGGAGAGAGAGAAACATCAGTGATGAGAGAGAATCATTAATCAGCTGCCTCCTGTACCCCTCCTACTAGGGATTGAGCCTGCAACCTGGGCATGTGCCCTGACTGAGAATTGAACCATTGTACTGTGATCTCCTTGTTCATAGGTTAAAGCTCAAACCATGAGCCACACTGGCCAGATAACCTTATCATATTTGTTGTTGTTGTTGTTGTTGTTAAAAATGGGCATGTATTCTTAAAGATTATGTTTGACATAAATCAAATAATAATTAATATTTATTTATTTGTTTTCCCTCTTTATTGATTAGGATATTACAAATGTGTCCTTATCCCCCCAATGTCCTCTCATCCCCCCAATCCTGCCCTCACCCTCACACCCTGTTGTCCACATCCATCGCTTATGCTTATATGCATGCATACAAGTCCTTTGGTTGATCTCTCCCCCTCACCTTATCATATTTTTAAAAATCAACAATATTTCCTTGATATCAAGTATCCAAAGAGTAGCTAAAAAATAAGTTATAATAAAAAAAAAATCAGGATCTGTGTAGGTTCACACCTTGTAATTGGTTAATGTATCTTTTAAATGGTTTAGTCTATAAATTCCCCCTCCACCTCTTTTGTTCCCTTGCAATTATTTGTGTGAAGAAACTGTGTTGTTGGTCCTATAGTTCCCTACAGGCTGGACTGTGCTGATTGCATCCCTGTGGTGTAGTTTAACAAGTTCCTATGTTCTCTGTTTCCTTGTAAATTGGGAGTTGGAGCTGGAAGTTACATTGTGTTCACATTCAATGTATGTATTTTTTTTTTTTAATCTACAGCACTGCTTCACAGGCAGTGATATATTCTTCCATCACCTCTCTCTTTGTGGTGTTAACAGTCACTGATGGACAGTGCCTACACATAGGGCAACATTTTAAAAAATAAAAGTATCACAGAAATATCTGGATGTATAACCTTCTTGGAAAAAAATCTATTAAAAATTAGCAGGAGCTAAATAGCAGCTACCCACTTTTGATGGGGTATGTGTTCTTTGATCCAACCATCCCCACAAATTCATGCCCCAGGGGTCTATATCAGCCCACTCTTTCATTTATGTCGCCTCCAAATTTCTCTAGAAACTTAAGTTTGCACATCTCATGTGGAACTTTCCATTTTAATGCAAACAAAATAGAAACTTGAAGCTTTTTTTTTTTTTAAAGTAAATCCAATAAACAAAGAACAATTAGAGTAGAACAAGAAAGAAATGAGATATTTGTATGGAAGAATGGAAATAACTTTTGATGGTAGAAAATAAAAAGGAATACACATGAATAACTAGTAAACCAAACATACCCTGCAAAAAGGATTTATAGCTTGGACATATATAAAAACCCAAGGAATGACAACTCAAGGAGAATTTAGCCATCTCTAAAATATTTCCCTAGCAAGTACTGAAATAGTTTATGTCCGATCTAAAATCATGATAGGTTTAATTTACTCTAGTGAGGTAGTATGGAGGTATCATTTTCCAAATACAGTTTTACCTGCCAAGGTTTAAATTATTTTAGTCTAACTAAATTACTTCTCCATCTGTTTTACCTTCATCCTTTAATTATGAATCCCATATAGTAAGATGTCTATGGGTTTTAACAGTAAGCTTTCTGTTTTAAATACAGAGATGTTTTTAAACCATAAACAATGTCCCAGAAAAGAAAGTAAAATCAACAAATGTTAAAGTATATCTAGTTAAAAAAGCTCATAGTCATAAAAAGAAAAGAAAGAAAAATATTCTGCAGCTTGATAAACCTCAATGGCAAAATAGTGAAATCATTCTGAAGGGGTAAAATTTGCTCCAAGACAATCTTCTTTAACATCGTCTTTGTTTTAGTTCTCCAACTCTGCTCTGCATAATGGGAATCGTTCTTCTAGACTCACAGATGTTAAAATAGTATTTCTTCTCTAGTGGGAAACTTGATATTTACGCTATCAGCATTTTAAGGACAGAAGAGAATTAAAATAAGTGTTATTAACAATAACATTCTGTGCAATATTCTAGGAACAGAAAGCTCATTAAGAACATTCTCAACCATTCCTCCCATCACCCCTGGGGAGGTTTCTGGAGGAATTATTTGAACTGCAAAATACTTGCAGGAGCTCTGTGTTCTTTTGTCAGTAAGAGCCACTGAATGAAACATACTCAGCAAAAGAAGAAAGAGGGGAAGATCTTAGTTATACAGTTTGTATTAAAACATTGCAGCCAGCCCCATCAGGCATAGATTGATTCATCAAACAAGCAATTATAAGCAATTATTGGTATTAGAATGTACAGTGGTTCCCCTCTTTTCCACAGGGGATATGTTCCAAGGGGACCCCCAGTAGGTGCCTGGAACTGTGGGTAGTACTGAACCCTATATATACTCTTTTTCTTACACATACAAACTTATGATAAAGTTTAATTTATAAATTCGGCAGAGTAAGAGAGTAATACTGATAACATAATAAAGTGGAATAAACATAACAGTGCACTGCAATAAAAATTTTGGGAATGTGGTTCTTTCTCTCTTAAAGTATTTTATTGTGCTGTACTCACCTTTAGCTTAAAGGAAGCAATTTACATATTCTCTTTGGCATGTCCAAATTGCCGGGATTACTAGTGATTATTAAGTAAAATACGGGTGACTTAAACATAAGCACTGGCACACTGCAGTGGTCAATCTGGTAAGGACAATGGCTCCTAGGGATCTAACAGGCAGGGAGAGCCTACTGTGTAGAGACACGACAAAGGGATGAGTCACGTCCACGGTGTGACCACATGAGATTTCGTCATTCTACTCAGAATGGGGTGCAGATTGAACTTACAATTTGTTTGTTTCTGGAATTTTCCATCGAATACTTTCAGACTGAAGCTGACCACAGGAAACTGAAACCACAGAAAGTGAAACTGTGGATAACAGGGGAGTCCTGTAGGTAAAGAAACTAGGACACCTGTTCTTGAAGAGCAAACGGTCTGTTGAGAGTGACGGACACAAATGTTATAATATAATGTGATAAATGCTAATAAAACATGGATAAATTGTTGCTAGAATGAGTTGTTTTGCCTGAGAATCAGGCAATATTCACAAAAGAAGTAAAGTTGAACTGGGACTTAAAGAATGGCTGACATGGAGCATGCTAGGCAGAGAAGAGCAGAAAGAGTAGAGTGAGTCCAAAGGTGAAAAGAAATGAACATACATGTTGTGTCATATATCACATTGTTTAAAATACAACATTTTTAAATATGAAATCAGATTAGTGGTTGCTGGCACTAATTATATGGCTCAATAATGTCAGAGCTGGCATCTCTGAAATTCGGTTGCTTCCTCATGCTTGTCATTTCAAAGTCACAAGATGGCTGCTGTAGCTGAAAAAGTCACATGCACATCCAAGGTGAGAAGAAATGTGGGATTTTGGGTAGCAATGTCTGTCGTCTTTTGTCATGGAAGTAAAACCTTTTGCAGAAATGACCAGTAGAGTTTCACTTACATCTGTTTAGCAAGAATTGTGTTAATGGCCAACCCTTGTAGCAATGAAGTCTGGGAACGGAGATACTTAGGTGGCCTTTTGGCTTTACTATTCTCTCACCAAGAGAATGCAAAGTGGATCCTAGGTAGGCACACAGCACGGGGTCTACCATATATTCCAGAGATGGGGAGAAAATAATTACAGTCTAAGTCTACAGCCAGTGGAAAGCTCTTTCAAGAGTGAGGGAGAAAGAGGCAAAGGTGATCTCTCCTATTGGGATTTAGGATAGTGGTTACATGGAGGAAAGAGGGAGGTAGTAATGTTGGAAAGGAACACAAGACTTCTTAAGGGCAATAAAGTGCAACTAGTATCATTAAATAAAACAACTGGGAAACATGTGAGTAAAACCTCAGTAAGCTAATAGTAATACTGAACAAAACAGTTGGGAAACGTGAGTGAACCTTGACTGTGTACAATGATAATGACCATCACCAATTTGGTAAGATTAGAAATAAAGATAAGCTAAAGCTGTAGACAATAATAACATGTATGGTTTATCCTATATAATTAAACCCTAATATGCAAATTGAGTGAACGGTGGAATGACTGGTGGAATGACCAGTCGCTATGATGTGCACTGACCACCAGGGGGCAGATGCTTAACGCAGGAGCTGCCCCCTGGTGGTCAGTGTGCTCCCACAGGGGGAGCGCCACTCATCCAGAAGCCAGTCTCATGGCTGGCGAGTGCAGTGGCTGTGATGGGAGACTCTTTCACCTCCGCTGCAGGTGAGTGGTAAGGAGCGAGGGGTCCCAGACAGTGAGAGCCCCGGACTGCGGAAGGATGCAAGCCGTGCTGAGAGACCCCCGCCCTCCCCCCCAGTGCACAAATTTCATGCACCGGCGGCTTCTAGTTACTGTATAATAAAACTAAAATATTCTAAAGTTTTTATATTCTTCGGGTAGAAGAGAACTATACTGATAAATATTTTGTTGGCAAAATCTACATATAAAATTTTAAGTTTGGCAGTCAAACAAGAACTGTCCTACTCTCCTTTTCATCTTCCCTTCTCTTGCTTTGACACTAGGTGGGTTAGAAACTTGTCAAGAAGAGGCAGGGAGGGACACAAGGCTCCTGAAGAGAAAGTAAGTACCAGACTCCTCCAGCAGAGGGCAGCCCATCTCAGAGGTGAGGGGGAGGAGCCTTCTCCTTAAAGGTTGACTAATAAGGAAACTAGCATGTTGGATTGGACATTCTAATTTCTAAATCAAGATTATGTTTTATGTGGTTCTCTTACTCTGGGTGGACTAGAAATACTTGAGGAATTTGGTAAAAGTACACATGCCAAGATTTTCTTATTTTTTGAAAAATGTGTTTCCTTTTAGCATAAAGTTATTATAAGACATTATGTTCCCTACGAATTATCAGATAAGCCATGCATTGCCTGTATTTTTATCTAGGGGCAGGAGTGAACTTTCCTCATTAAATCACATTTCAACGAGTAGTAGGAAACAAATAGAAGTTGCTTTCTGATAACAACTTATGAGTCCTGCTTATCCAATGACACATTACAGTCACACATTTAAACGCTACGGGCAAGCACTAGAAAAAATAAAATAGAGGTAGAGTATATAACTTTTAAGTCAATAGAAGAGAAAAATTGAAACAATTAAAATTAATCATTTTGAAAAATGAGGGAAATCTGCACAGCACACTGTTGGGTCAGGAATATGCCAAGTAAATAACAAAACACCTTAAAGGAAAGTAGATGGTTTTATTAAGGCAAGTAATTTTAGCAGCTCTATTTATCCACCCAAAAATGTCAGTGACTTAGCAAATAAATTCTCAGTCATGTAAAAGCCCAAACTAGATATTTCTGGTCAGGCAGCTTTTTTCTAAACAATGTCTCAGAGATCCAGGTTTCCTCTACCTTTTGCTTGCAATCCGTCATCCAAGGTCAGAAGTTCAGGTAGGGAATATTTTCATGATCTATGACTGCATAACAAGTGACCCCTGGATTTGGAAGCTTAAAGCAGCAACATTGACCACCTCAGAGTATCTGTAGGTCAGGAATCCACTGCTCAGCGGGCCCTCCAGCTCAGGGCCTCTCAGGAGGCCGAGTCAAGGTTTCTCCCAGGCTTGCTTTTGTCTCGAAGCTCAATTGAGACAGGACCCGCTTCAAGCTCATCATGTAGTGTTGACAGGACACGATCCCCTGCAGGTTCTCAGACGATGGGACCTAGATTTTTGTTGAGTGTTAACTAGCGGTCACTTTCAGTTTCTCGTGATGTGGGCCTCTCTATAGACCAGTTCACAAACACAACAGCTTTATTATATCAGTCAGTAAGCATCCTACTTCTTGCGCTGGAGGGGCAGACCATCACTGCCTCCCCAGGCCGCTCACTGTGTGAACATCTTTCCAACGATACTAAAGAACAAAGGCAGCCAGATGAACAGAAATGTGAGAGACCTACAGCGGTTCTCAACCTGTGGGTCCCGACCATCGGAAAACACATATAGCATATCAGATATTCACATTACGATCCATAACAGTAGCAACATTACAGTTATGAAGTAGCAACGAAAATAATATTATGGTTGGGAGTCACCACAACATGAGGAACTGTATTAAAGGGTCGTGGCAGTAGGAAGGTAAGGCTTAGAAAAATATCTTCTTCCAAGTTCATAATTTCAAACACATTCAATTACTCTGACTAGTTTATTATTTATTATCTTTAAAATATATTTTTATTGATTTCAGAGAGAAAGGGAGAGGGAGAGATGGAAACATCAATGTTGAGGGATAATCATTGATTGGCTGTCTCCTGCACACCTCCGACTGGGGATTGAGCCCGCAACCCGGGCATATGCCCTTGACTGGAATCAAAGCTGGGACCCTTTAATCCGCAGGCCAATGCTCCATCTAAGGGCAACTGCAACTCTGACTAGTTTAATAGAGTTACTTAAAAAGTATAAATATGCCGCAGAATTATTACAAAAGCTGAAGGAAAAGACTGTACACTGAGATTCCAACAGCGATTTCCCACAGAACTGGACCACTGAGATAGATGCTACCTCTTCCACTGGTCAGAAAGCTCTGTCCCAGGTGCTAGGTCCAGCGCAACGCCACTGCCCAATACCAGGATGCAGCCAAAGCAGGCGGTGGTCGGCCACTGCATCAAGTTGCCACGACTACTGGCTCCAGCATCATTTCTCTCTCGCTTAATTGATGCCTCACATCTCTTCTCCTACTCCACGTAACTTAGTTCATGAAATTGACAGGGGTTACGTTACTTCCAGGACCTTAGCAATGAGGGGATCCTGAAACTATAAGAAAGCATGTCAGAAGGCACTGGAAATGAGTGTTGGGAGAGACAGTCTTCATACCTTCCATACTTCCTACCCACTCAGTTGCCTCTTTTGAAGATTTTGGTCAGGTGCTTTCTACTCTTTTATTTTTTTTCCTTAATAAAACTCTCCCTCACTTACATGGGTCTCCTTTCTTAAGAAAGGAGTCATGTCAATGAGGAAATCAGCAAGCTGCTTGGCACCAGGCAAGCTATTTACAAGAGTTGCCTGGGATCCCCAGGGGCCCTGCTCCTGGGAGCATGGATTCTATGGCATGTCAGTCCGCTCTGCTGGGGGCAAGGGTGCCGACGGAGGGAGCTCCCATTCTTGCAGGAAATCAAGTGGCTTGCATTTAGCTCTTGGAAAAAGGACAGGCCAGGCCCTCGCCAGCTTGTTGTCCAGGTAACATTGTATGAACTCCCACAGTCCCTGTCAGATAACTCTGCTTATGTGCCACACTCTCCTTGCTCTCCCTCTACCACAGGGCCAGAGTAGCAAAGTCCAAATTCAGATAGTCCCTTTGTGATCATCTAAAGCAGCGGTTCTCAACCTGGGGGTTGCAATCCCTTTAGGAGTCGAACGACCCTTTCACAGGGGTCGCCTAAGACCATCCTACATATCAGATATTTACATTATGATTCATAACAGTAGCAACATTGCAGTTATGAAGTAGCGACAAAAATAATTTTATGGTTGGGTCACAACATGAAGAACTGTATTTAAAGGGCCAGAAGGTTGAGAACCACTGATCTAAAGAGCTCCAACTTGACCTAAGACCTAGTGAGAGACATCGAAAGTGTTTGTTGTTATTTTATTTTTTTTATCTTTAGTGTTGAAAGTATTACATATGTCCCCTTTTTCACCCCCATTAACTCCTTCTAGTCCGACCCTGTCCCCTGCCCGCCCCAGGCCTTCACCAGCCTATTGCCTGTGTCCATGGGTGATGCATATATGCGTATAAGTTCTTTAGTTTATCTCTTCCCACCCACCTACCCTCCCCTGCCTTCCCTTGGAGACTCCACAGTCTGTTCCATGCTTCTGTCTCCGGATCTATTTTGTTCATTAGATTCCACATATGAGTGAGATCATGTGATACTTGTCTTTCTCCAACTGGCTTATTGTGCTTAGCGTAAGACTCTCTAGGTCCCTCCATGCTATCTCAAAGAGTAAGAGATCATTCTTTTTTTGAGAGAGAGAAAGAGGACACAAAAATAGCATTGTGATAGCTTTTTAAGCAAATCGTCATTTATGCCCTGAGTGAACATTTAGTCAGCCCCATGCCCACAGAGAGACATTTGTCTTTAAGGCTGTGCCTTTCCACACCGCAGTGATAAAACGGCATGAAGATGGCCCCCAGCTTCCAGCAGGCAAATTAGAATCACCAGAGAGGCTTTTTCAAACCCTAAAGGCTTCCCCTCTCTTTTCTGACCCCCAGTAGAAAGGGCTCAGCTGTGGGTTCAAAACCCCTGCAGTAATGAACAGCTTTTATTGCTGGGACTCCACAGCGAGCCTCCTCCCCAGAGATGGGGCAGAGCCTCACTTCCAGGAGACTGTTCCTGGATGTGAATGAAGCCGGAATTATCCCTTTTAACAGCACAGGAAGGAGCAAATACTCAAAGTTTATATTTTGGCATAGCCGAGAGGGATAAGATAAAACCAAAAGCTTTATTCTATTATTTTTCCACATAAATGGAATTTTATTCCATGTTTACCTCTTTCCTATAGCCTTGGGTACGGAGGAGGAATTAAACTTTCCATCTATCTGACTTCACACAAACAAACAGGTTTCTAATGGGTGGGTTGGGAGAAGCCAATCTAATCCTGAAGCGCAAATAGCATTAGGACAGCATGGGGAACTCTGGCTTTTCCTCCGGGCTCAAACGTACTGAATCAAAACAACAGGCTCTCCTCCAATCATCCCAAAATCTTATTTAATCCTGTAAGATAAGATTCTCCTATGCTCCGTTTTACAAAGTCATATTACTATTTACCCTCAAAATCCAAAGGAAAAGCGTCTGCACTAAATGGCGGCTTGTTAGTCTGTACAGCTCGATCATTTGTCCTCTGTGAAGCATTCAAAGTTTTACAGATTTCAGAAAAGCCAGAAATACCATCTGGAAGTGGAGGAAGTACCTTGAGAAAGCACTCACTCCTCTGGCCACGAGGGTGTCATTGAGGAAACGAGTGTTCCCTCGAAGTAAACAGCACCGCAGGGGCCAAACGGGAATAGAATATTTCCCCAACTTACGAGACTAAGTCCCTCATAGTGATTTATGCAGAACGTTGCTCATTTGCATTTTAAAATATTCCATTAGGCAATACGTGCTTACTGGATGTTTTTTATTTATTTAATTTAAATGAAAGGTTAAGTTTTTAGTGTCTAGTCCAAACTTATTGAAACTGGATGTAGAAAAACATTAATTCCTCTAGGCATTAATATATGTTATTTAAAAAAATGGAAAGACCTTTGTTGGTCAAAGGCATTTGGTAAACACAATGCTGCGACCAGTTAAGCGGGTCTTTTTTTTTTAAAAATGACTAAGTTTGTGTTGTTTAATAGAGTGCATTGAATTGTGCTCTTCCAGAAATGAAATGTGTTCTGTACGTTTCTCAAACATAAATGGCCACGTTGTTTTTATTTTATTTTTAAAAATACACATTAACATCTTGCAGAGTATCAGGTCCAGGAAACAGCTAACCTTGTCTATTGCACAATGTTGGTCTTTTCAAATCACTTTCCGTGCACAAAGCACAGCCCAGAGCCCGGCAGCAGCCTCAGAGCACAGGGTGCTCATGCTTCCATCCCATTCACACCTGGAGAAACCAGCCTCAGGAGCTTAACATCTGACAAAATCTACACAAGCAAGTACGGCCAATAGAATGCAGCCTCCTGACTCCTAGTGCTCTTAACATGGTCACATGTCTTCAACGCGTGCCTTACGTAATTTTCATTGTTACTTTGTAATTCTGTAAGATAGCGTATTAGAAAGCTCCTTTGTCTGTCTTAAGATTCTATTTTAATTTCTCTTTAATAAATTTTAATATGTCCAAAATCATGTGTTTTAAGATTAAAAGACTAAAAGCTGTAAGACTAAAAGGTTTGAATGTGTTGGAACTTCTTAACACAGAAATTAAAATAGAATCCCAAGATATACAAATGAACTTTTTAAATATTTTGTGGTACATAATTATAAAATAATAAAATTATATAAGGCAAGTGTTTAAACCATGCATAGAGAGAAATTGAGAAATACACGTGTATCTGAGGGGAATGTAAGTAATTAAACTAGAAAGAATACAAATTAAAAGTGCACTTGTGAAAAGTAGAAAAATAATTTATCTTTTATCAGCAAATGTCCATTAAGTGATAATCATTTACTGAATAAAAGACTATGTAATGCTTTCATTCCCCACTACACTGTGTTGAAGGGTTATAAAGACAGACTGGTCCTGGACTCTCCTGGCTTCTTGAAACTTTTGGGTTTATAGAAAAGATGATCTGTGTATGTAAATGATAAAAAACATGAAAAACTAAGGTGTTACAATGAACCATAAGTGGAAAAAGTGTGCTCTGTGGTTCTGGAAATGGTGGCACCACAGTTCAGTCATAGGAATAGATGGAAAGTTGAATTTAGGCAAGCCATCACCATTGGCCAGACTTCGGAAATGAAGAAAAATAGACTGTGGCTTGATTTTCAAGTTGCTTTTTTACTATTTGGAAGAAGACATCTAAATCCTGGGAAGTGAAGATACCTACAGAGGTTGCTTAAAAATCTCTGAATGAAAGTGGCCCGTATGATGCATTTATAGTTGAAGGAAATATAAGGTTACTTCCCGGTGGAGGGGACAGAGGAAGCCTTACAGGTCAATGGAGTAATATTTGAACTGAGCTTCAAGGCACTCCCTGTGTTGTGGTAACTGAAGAGCAGATAGGAAGTCATTACAGATTGGTGGGGCAGCGTTTGTTCGTCTATTAAATTTTTTGAGCACCTACTGTTTCCCTCATCTGTTTAGCCATTAAAATACTGAACTGTATAAGACTCAGTCTCTGACTTCAAAGAATTTGTAGATCAGAAGAGACAGCACCACAAATAGAGATTGAGAAATGTATTTAAGGGCATGTAAATAATTACACTGGAAAGAATTCAAATAAGAGTACAGCTATAAAAGGCTGAAATAGTAAGCTGTGCCAGACTTCATGTCATGCTAGAAAGTTTAGAATATAGGCTCTGAAAAGCCACTAAACATTTCTGAGTAGAAAATACTGGTAAACCTAGCAGAAAGCTCCCTTTTCCTCCATTAATGTACTGCATTCGATATATATAGCTCAAGCAGTTATTCTGTCCTAAACACTTTAGAGATAAGTAAAACATATTCTCCATTATCAGCGTTTATCCTTCAGTGGGGAATTCACTACACTGAAAAATATCCAGTAAGTTGTAAGTCCCGGCCGAGTGGGTCAGTTGATTGGAGAGTCCTCTCAATAAGCCAGGGCTCCCGGTTCTATCCCCCTTCAGGGCACATAAAAGAGTCAACCAGTGAATACATAAATAAGTGGAACAAAAAATCTCTCTCTCTCTCCTCTCTCTACCCCTTCTTCTCCCTCTCTAAAATCAATAAATTAAAAAAATTAAATGCCCTAGCTTTAAGAAAACAAAGGTGTAAGGGATTGATTATAGGTGAGATTATTTATGAGATCAGGAAAGATTATATGGGGGAAATGGGGTGTGAGAAGATCACCAGGTTTCAAGTCTGAAATGGGTGGAGTAAAGAAAGTAGAGCAGCAGGATTTGTTACTGAAGTAAGGGCATGAAGGAAAGCCCAGAGTAAGTTCATGGGGGGACTATGAAGGGAACCGGGGTCATTGTGAAGGACTTCGAATTTCAGAGGAACTTTGTGTTTCCTTGTGGCACAATGAGGAGCAACCCCAGACACTGAAGTTTTGTGACTGGAAAGAGATATTGTGTGTTCGAGAAGATTCATAACTTCCTAAAGGTGTTGCTGTGAGCGAAAAATGACTTGAAACATATAAAAAGCTTAGAACACTGCTTGGCGTGTCAGATGTGCTACAGAGTATTTATTTATTTTTGAAAATATATTTCCAAGTTTGTTTTTTGTTATTTTCTTCTCCAAACTTTAATTTTATTTATATGTAGGAACATTGCATTTGTTTATGGGAATATTATATCTGTCTCTATACAAACTTTGCATGTAAACCTTTAAGTGTGACAGAGAACTGGGTTTATTTTTTTCCATATGGAATCAGAATTATGTCAGTATCATCATTACAGAGCCTGTTTGATTCTCTCTGAATCAATGCAATGCTATTTTCATAAGTTACGTTCACATATGGGAGATAGGTTGAATTGTCTATTCTAGTCTGTTGTTCTAGTGTCTGTTCCTAGGTTAATAATATATCGATTTCCCTAAAGCAGATTCATAGTTCTTTCAAATATCAAGTAATGAAAGTCCTTTTTTACTGCTGTTTCTTTACATAATTCTCTTCACTATGGTTGAGCATTTATCCTTTTGTATAAAATTTAAAATAGTTTTGTCCAGTTCTTAGAATCATTTTGGAGAAATTCTAATTGAATTTGCATTAAGCTCATAGTTTAATTTTGGGAGAAATAGCATACTATAAGGTAAATCTTATGCTCTGAAAACATATGTATCTTTCTAGTTCTTTCAGAATTTGTGTTTCCTTCAATATTTTATATACATACACATATATATACACATACACATACATACATATACATGTACATGTACATATACATTCATTTATCATTCCTAGCTTATCTATTTTTGGTCACGATACAGTTTTGTTTTGTTTTCTTAGTCAGGGGGAGGTGCAGCCCAAAATAAAAAAAAAACCAGACTGTAGTGCCCCTGGTCTCAGCCGCTGAGCGGGGCTTAAGATAACTTGAGGAAGGAATTATAAAGTGCAAGGTCCCCTGAGTCACCTGACTCTAGGGCCCCATTTGCCAGTCTCTAATAACAGTGCTCTCCTCAGTTAGGTATTGATGTTTAAAACCGCACCCAAACTTAGAAACTGAAAACAATAACCATGTGTTTTCTTTATGATTCTGTGAGTTGGCTGAGTGAGCTCAGTTGACTGGTCTTTCTGTTCGGTTCAGCTGGGCTCACAAACGTGTGACTCTAATCTCCTAGGCCCCTCTGCTTCTGGGATGTGCCGGGTGTAGAAACTGCGGAAGGTTGGCCGGCCAGGGGAGGTTGGCTGTGGGAGCACACTGACCACCAGAACGCAGCTCCTGTGTTGAGTGTCTGCCCACTGGTGATTAGTGTGTGTCATAGTGACTGGTTGTTCCAGTTGTTCCAATTGCTTAGGCTTTTATATAATTAGATTATGTACATATATTTAATATAAGATGTCTTTAGATACCTGGACAGCTATATGATGACTAACTTTGGTCCATTTTTCTCTCAGTATTCAAGTTAGAATTCTTAGTCAAACAAACATGGTTCTAGACCTGAGGTGGGCCACCTTTTTTTTTAAGGGCTATCTAGCAAATATTTTAGGCTTGGCAGCCATGCTGTCTCTATCACAGCTACTCAGTTATGTTGTACCATGAAAGCAGCCAGAAAGAATCCTATACAATAAAAGGCGAATATGCAAATAGACCAAACGGCAGAACAACTGAACAACCAGTCACTATGACGTGTGCTGACCACCAGGGGGCGTGCACGGAACATGGCAGGCATAAGCAGCAGGCGGCAGAGCTCGGAACATGGTGGGTGTCAGCTGTGGTGGGATGGTGGAGCAGGTGAGGAGGGGCACCAGACCAAGGTGCGGCGCAGGTCACTGTCATCAGGGTGAGCCTGTGGTAGTTACTGGAAATTCTTTGCTCCCGCACACCATGGTCCTGCCCAGCTCTCGGTCCTGCCCAGCTCTCGCACCTGCTGCTGGCACCAGCCCTGCTCACACCTGTTGCTGGCGTCTGGCACCGGCCTTGATCGCTGCTCAGTGCCAGCAGCGGGTGCGAGCAGGGCCAGCTCCATCAGCCTGTGGAAGCAGTGGGAGCGGGGCTGCCAGCAGATGGGACCAGGGGCTATGGCAGGAGGGGCCAGGTGGGGGCGCAGTAGATGGGCCGAGACCTGCCCCTGTGCCGACAGCAGCCTCACGGCCGGCCCACAGTTCCTTTCAAGGTGCACAAATTCATGCACTGGGCCCCTAACATGTAAATAAGTGAGTATAGTATAATCAAAGAAAAAAATCCACTTCATTTATGGAATGAAATTTGAACACATAAATTTGAATTTCATCTGTCGAAACATTACTTTTTGGATTTTGTTCAATCATTTAAAAATGTAAAAACTATTCTAAACAGGGGGTTCTTATCTTACTACGATCATATCTACCATCTAAGGCTCATTTACCTATCTTAAAGGTCATTTGTGTTAGGGTTCTTTGTCTTAGAAATTTCAAATATTTTGTCCTTTTTTATCATTTGTCTTTTAACTTTATGTTGTTCCCATGCAAAAAAAAAATTGTTTATTCAATGTGCTAAATTTATCAATTTTTCTTACTCCTCCATTTTATTTATTATTAGAAATACTCCCCCACTCTCACATTGTTAAGCAATCCACTTCTATTTTTTTCTAGAACTTGTATGATTTGGTTTTTGTCATACATGTCTTCGATTCATTGGATCATATTCTATTTACTCTGTGACGTAACCAATTTTAAGTTTTCTAAGTATTTATTGAGTTTTAAAATAAAATTTCTGAAAAACACAACTTTTCCCCAATTGCTTTGAGATGCCACCTGTATAATGAAATGATCTGTCATATGTACTTGGGTCAATTCAGAACTTCCTTTTCTGTTTCATTGGCCTGTGTATCCCCATGCCAATGCCAGATTGTTGTGCTTGTCACGGCTTTATGTGATGATTTAATATCTGGCGGGGCTGATCCCCTTTGCTCGTCTTTTTCAGGATTCCTCTGGGTATTTTTGCTTACCTATTATTTTCATGTGAACTCTAAAATTAAGTTTTCTAATTTCAGAAATAAATTATTGGTGTTTTCCTTTGGGCCATGCTGAAATGATATATTAACTAAGAAAGCCATTCTGTTAAAAACTTAGGAAATGTTTCCATTTCTTCAAGTGTACTTTTGTGCTGTATAATACTGTTTTTAAGTTTTCCTGATGTAGGCTTTTACATACTAGTATTTCTTATTAACTATATTTCTAGAATTTTAACTATTTTTCCTTATACATGGAAGTTTTGTTTTTATTACATCTTCTGTTTAGAGTTTATGTATCAAGAGACTAATGATTTTTATGCATTGATTTAAGATCCTGCTACCTTACTGAAATATTTGAATGTTTACAGTAGTTTATTCTTAATGATCCTCTTGCTATTTCTAGGTATAGCTTTATATTATTTTCAGATAGAGCTAGTTTTACTTCTTTATTTCAATTCTTATCTCCCAATTTTTTATTTGAGTACATTGTTTGATACCTCCAAATGAGTTAAATAGTGGGGTGATGATGCAGGAAATGTCTCTGGGTTTTCCCATTAAAGATGATTTTGGCTTCAGAATAATATAGATAGATAGAAGAAAGACAGATGGACTTACTGGTATAGATAGAGTCATTTACTTTAAGGTATTCTCCATTTGTGCTGTTAACTTCTCTTTTTTCATGAAGGGTGGTTGAATTATATGAAATCCCATTTTAGTATTAATGGAGAAGATCAATTCACTTATTGTTCTTAGATCCATTAATATAATGAATTCTATAATAGATTTTCTACATCTCAAACATCCTCAGATTCCTGGAATATATTCTATATATCCATGTTATATTTTTATGTGCCATTGAATTCTGTTTACTAACAATTGATTTAGGATTTTTGCATCAACATTCACAAGTGAAATGAATTTGTGTTCCTTTTATGTGCAATCTTTATCAGTTTTATGAATGAGTTTTACATAATAGAAAGGGACTAATTCTGAGAAGTGAACATAAAATATTACAAAGCATAAAGTTATTTTCCCCTTTTCTTTGATGATATGATATCCTCCTAAGCTTAACAGAAGCCTCTTTCAATGGTGACTAGCAAGGCATTATGCCAATAATAAAACCCCCTACTGTGATTGTTTGCAAACCAGAACAATCTTTCTCAAGTCCTTCCAGGTCCTAGATGGGGCACCCAGAGTTGTGTTATTAAGAGAGGTATGTCTCTCACAAAGTAACATAATAGAATGAATTTTATTATAAGGCAACAATACACCCAACATCTTGTGCTCAGTTTACAGAACCAAGGGTTTGGTGTTGGCCTTATCTTCAGATGCACTGTGATCACTGGACTTTGTCCCATTCTTGGGACATGGGAATAGGAAAGGAATATGCCTGGGTGTTCACATGACGGAGAATACAATCAATATATTGGTGCTTGAGAAATTAGAGCCTTTAGCAAATGCACTTAAAGTAGCTCCTTTTCCATAAATTATCATGTCAACTACAGTAAATTGCAACTGCTTTTCATAGATACATTATTTTACATCTAGGGATTTTTTTAGGATAATCACTGATGAAATATACAGCATGTTAAAACCTCAGTCTATTCTAGTCATGGGTGTTTTCATCTCATTTAAATAACTTTAAAATATAGGCTCCATATATTTTATAAATGGTGCTTCTTTTCCCATGCTGTGCTGTTTTCACAAGACTTCCTAGTTTGAAAGCTAAGTTTACAGTAATTGACTCATTGTATGTTGTACCACAGAGACAAAATGCAACTTTATTGCTTATACAGAGCCCTTTCTCCGCTGTGCCTGCGGTTAATGTCATAATCAGTCTGTAGGACCATTTATAATAATCACCAATATTCAGTAATTGATTTCAAATTGTTTATGTGGTAATAAAATCAATGAGGTGATTTAAAGAAGCAAAGAGTTGCTAAGATAACTGTTTCCAAAGTTAGGTGATATTAACCACAAATTGATACCTTTATTTCACCCTCTCAATATAGGCCATATGATCAGAGAAAACACAATGATTGGACAAATATAAGAACATAGATAGATATAGATAAAGATAGATTTAGGCAGATGCCTCCCGCCCTCCAGGACTGACTTGTGTTACAGTCAAAGGTATGTAGCCCTGGGTTATGAAGTGATCCTCCAAAGAACTTTCTCATGGGAGAAGTCAGAGAGCTGAGATGAAATAATATATCACAGAAGCTCAACCCAGGGAAAGAATATGGGATCAGGGCACATGCCACTGACAAAGACTATTGGTTAATGTTAATTTTTATATTGACAAAGGTGTATAAAGGGATCTGGTTAATTTAATGAGAAATAAAATCCAGTTATTTAAAAATAAGTTTTAAATAGGTTTCTGGGCAGTGTTTATTTCTAATACTAATGAACATTTTTAAACAGAGCAGTATTTGTATAAAAGCACATCAAAAATATATAGAGAAATAGTGTACCATTCTCTAAGATACAAATTTTTTTTAAAGTAATGAAAAGCATGTTTCTAATAGCTTAATAGTTTCTTGCTTTCCTTCATTCTAAGAGTACTTGACTCCATCCAAGACACCCTAAGACAACCAGAATGGACGTGCAGCCTCTATGTTTCCAGCTCTGTCACACAGAGTTTCCCCTCAAACTATCTGTCTTATTTGGCACGCTTGATCCTTCCCACATTCTTTATACTGTCTCCTCCTTTGGAATCGTAGCATCACAATACCCTGATTTTCTTCCTGCATCTCTGCTCACTTCTGTACAATCTCATTTTTCAGCTTCTCTTCTGATCGACCTTTAAGCATCAGTGTCCCCAAATGTCCCGCTCTTGGCCCTCTCCTCATTCCATTCTCTCCCCCAGTATGATCTACCCCGTCTCTCCCTGCTTATGGCTTCTGTAGCCATCACTTCTTTCTTGAATTCCAGAACATGCATTCATTTTTTATCTAGAAGTCATAAACTCTTTGATGAACCACATCTTTAATTCAACTTCTCTAAAACTTAGTTCATTATCATCTCTTGTAACCCCACACCATTTCCCCTCAATTCTCTATCACAGTCAGTTTTTCATGCTCAGATGCTAAAAGAAAGAAAACGAAATGTCCTGACATGAATTTTGGCTTTATCTCTCTTTCATGATCCCCTTAAGTTTCCTTCCAAATCTCATCTGCTTTTCCAAAATTCCTCTAATGTCCTTCTGCATTCTCATTTTCTCCATGCCCTCTTCATTTTTGAGAAATATTGCTTCCAGTGTCACTTCTTCTAATGGTCTTCACTCCTCTGTCACTGCAGCTTTTCTAGACCAGACATCTGACAAGGTCATGTTCTTTCAGGTGCACTACAGCGTGTCAGAGATAAGAGCTGGTATGTGAGGTTCCTGACCTGGTCTGACTACACGTCAACCCTCATGTTCCTCCACATTGCCCCATTCCTCGCTCTTTAACTGGACCCCTGTCCTCCAAAAAATACACGGCAAAGCACACCAAAACTTTGTACCCGCCTCCTAAGACATCAGGCTGTCTTTTGTCCACATATCTTGTTTATGCAGTTTGCTCTGGTCAGTCTGTCCTTCCACCTTTTCCATCTATCAGAGTAGAAATGCAATTCAATACTGTTCATTTTGTGTTTTCTTAGGGAGATTTCAAAACAACTTAAATACAGGATTACACAACTTTACAGGAGAAACCACTTTTACCTGGGGTAAGTGAACTGTGGGGAATGTTTTGTCCACTTTACAAATTTCTCTTCTAATGAAAGTGGAATCTGATGTATATCTTGTCATTTAACAACCTGTGAAGGAATCTTCTATGCTGATCTGATAAGACAGCATTTGATACAATCAGACCAAAAAATAGACACCATCAAAACAGCTCTATCATTTTAGAATGTTTATAGAAATAACACCTTTATGGGTTATAACATTTTATTAGTAAGGGGAAATACAGAAAATCAATTTTAATTTCTTTTTAAAATCACTTTGTGTATAAGAATAAATCTCAGCTTTGTGGCTCTTTAGAGAGCTCATTAGAAATGAGGTATGGATTTATAGCCTTGTACAGAGATCCTGGTTCCGATTAATCTTTCTGGGGTTAAAATAAGAACATCTAACCTCTCCCTTATATGTTTTCTCTGGGGAAATAACCTTTTAAGTTCTTAAAGATTATAGTTTCTTTTTATACTTTTAAACTTTAAAAAATATTTTTATAACTTTACTTAAAGGTTTGGCCTACTAGTATAAGATATCTTTAGAGATCTCTTATAACTAGATCATTTTATACCTAGACTGAAGTATAACTTCTTATAGGTCATTCAGACTTTTATATAACAAAGTCGTATTTGTCTCTTAGGATCAAAGTCTATTCAGAAGCTAAGAAAATTTTCATCTATTGAAGAGAAAAAAAAATAGTTTTGTCAATATCTTCTTATTTCTTATAAGTAATTTTACCTATATTACCTAATTTTTAAATTAGCTAAGTGGGATAAAAAGTAAGCATTTAACTTTAATAAAAATAATTTAATTCAATTAAATCTTTACTTTTCAGAGAGAATACAGTTAGGCCCATGAGTATTTGAATTATTATTATTAAAGGGGAAATGGCATTATCTATTCTTAAGTCTTTACAAAAGAATTTCCAAATATTTTATTTCCAAATTGCCAAACTCTATTTATTAACAGTGATTAGTTATGATCAGGGTTATATCCTTCATTTGATGAGTATAAACATACAGTTCTTCAGAACCAGTTCCTATTCAAAACAGCATTCAATAAGTATTTCGTCAGCATTTCTGTGAAGGAGAACCTGAGTCCTCATGGAGAACGGGCGGTGATGGTGGTGGGGGTGGTGGGTGGTTAATGATAACCAGACTCACCCTCTCTAGAATCCTGACCACTCTGAGTTTGTCCCCAAACTTGAATACACAACTTAGCAAAACAAGGAGAATTAACCAGACCCACTCCTTATGAAGTTGAGCAAGCATCTACTATTATTTGAGTATTACCCCAGACTCTAGATCTGCTTCTGTACTCAGATTTCCAGAGTATTCCTTCCCACTATATAGATGCTCTAACCAAAGCCCTGGTGAACGCACCATTTCCTATCTCAAGTTTCCAACGGGGTTATACTACGTCCACAATGCTCTAACGATGCTGACAGGATGGTACCGTGGAAAACTACTCAGCCAGCCCACCTGTATCCACTCTAATGCCACACTTACTGATTTCCTTGAACTTCACTTTGGCCACCATGACTTCTTGTCTGACAATCTCTTTTAGGCTCTCTCACTAATTTATATTCCCAATTCCTAAATGTATTATATCTACCTACATCTACTTCTAAATAAAATTTTAGGCAAGCCCTTAAAGATCTGGGTTCTACTCTCTTTACTTTATCTCCCCTTTAGTAAACCTCATCTACTTTTATTTCCTTGTCTGCTAGCAACCATTCCATTGGGTTCTTAAGCTACAAGCTTAATATCCGTTTCTCTGCTGGTCTGACATTCTCAGGAATGCCTCAAGTTGAATATGTCAAAAAAGAAATACATTCACAAGTTATTTTCTAAAATCTGCTTCTTGTCTTTTTCTGTTTCCATAAACGACATCAACATCCTTAACAGACTCAGACCAAGGTGGTCCCATACCCTCCCACTCTCCTACATCCTACCCATGACTGAATTATTCCTCCTCTCATTTCCTCTACCAGTCCTCTAGCTCAGGCCTTCATTGTATCCTATTTAAAGTCATTGCTGTCTAAATGATTTCCTCATTTTAATATCTTCCCTCCTTTAATTCTTTCTACCCAAACAGTCTCCCTAAATTACATTTCTTCCAATGACTGATTCCCTGTAGCCTATAGGCTAAAGTCTGCTTCCACTTCCCATATTATTTATATCTAACACTTCCTTAGTGTGTTTTACTGGTACTTACCACTACTGTTCCTTACACAACCTAGGCTTGAGCTCCGGAGATATTCCTAGGATATACAGTGGGGCCTTGACTACGAGTTTCATTCATTCCATGATGGAGCTAGCAACTCAAATTACTCGTATGTCAAATCAAAAAGTGAACGAGTGAGACACGTGATGCTGGGCTGATGTTGTGGCGTTCACTGTGACGTTCGCTGCGCCAACTCGCGGTGGGGTATCTGAAGCTGGCTCATAACCCAAATTTTAGCTCGCAACTCAAAGCAAAAAATCAGCTGAGAGACGGCTCGTATCTCAAAAAACTTTTTAGTCAGGGCACTCGTAAGTCAAGGCCCCACTGTACTCTGCATTTTCCCTCCCACAGATACTCTTTGGTTAATGCGAAAGTCAAGGGCAGGACCACCGTCTTCATCTTTGATGCCACGGTGAGGCATTTTTAAAATTATCCTTCCTAACTAGCCCCACCACAACCACTCAGTTATTCTGTAGAACCTCACTCCAACATGTGTTTCATTCATGGTCCTTTAAATTTTAAAATTTTTTATGAGCGTTTATATCTTTATCTTCTAAGACTTTAATGTTCAGGGTTAGGGACTACGAGGGTTTTATTTTTCATATGTTGGCTTTTGGTTTTGTTTTTTAACCACCATTATATTCCCAGTATGAAGAAAACTGGAAAAGATAAAGATGTGTATTGCAATTCTACTCTGTCTTAAGCATTGTGTTTATTGCAATGAGATATTTCGGCTCCATCATTTGGATTCTCAAACCATTTTTAATACAAATATTTTAAAGATAATTATATTGATGTTGAGAAATTTTATTCAGAAGTCAGTTTCTGGAAATAAGCATTTAGCTAATTTAATTTTTTTATCAATTGATACAAATTTCTCAGATTATTTTTATTATCTTACTAAAATCATTTAATCATTTCTATCAGTTTCAATTTTTTCTCCACTCAAGGCTTTCAACTTAATCAATATTTGATTTTTATTCAATTTTTTGTTCATATAAAATTTTTAATATTAGCATTCCTGCTATTATACATATTTTGCAGTTATGTTCTCCCACCCAGTCTTAAATCCTCTAGTTCATATTATTCAATAAATATTGCTAGATTATTTGCTTCCTCTACCTATTTTTTTTATTAAAAAAAAACTTTAAAACTTGCAGTTTTAGCCATTTTCAGTATAATTTTTTAATTGCTACTAATGATATCTATTATGGATTGGATATAACTGATAATTTTACGTATTCATTATATATGTAGCATATGAGAAAACTGTGATCCATTTGGCAGAAGAGGAGGAAGGAGAGAAGAAACTGGGGACACTGGTTCTAACATCTACTCTTCCTTGAATGCCCCGCCTCCAGCTTGACTCCTCACAGAGGGTGCCCTAATTTACCCATTCATTCTCCTTCTCCCCTGCCACTAACATTCACTCTTCAGTCCACTTTTTCATGATACTTGATATATTCTAAAGTTATGTCATTTAATGATCTACTGTGTTTTCTATTTTCCCACCTGAAAAGGAAGCTTTGCAAAGGCAGGAAAGATGCCTGTTTTATTTTCCATTTATTCTCAATGCCTAGGAAATAATTGGTGTATAGTGATGGCTCAATATATATTCATTTAGCCTGGCTGGCATGGTTCAGTGGTTGAGCATTGACCTATGAACCAGAAAGTCACGGTTCAATTTCTGGTCAGGGCACATGCCTGGGTTGCAGGCTCGATCCTCAGTGGTGGCTGTGCAGTAAGCAGCCAATCAATGATTCTCTCTCATCGTTGATGTTTTTCTCTCTCTCTTTCCTCTCCCTTCCTCTCTGAAATCAATAAAAATATATTTTTTAAAAATAAAATAAATATTCATTTAGTGGAGTTGAATTGTGTAGCATGCTGCTTTGATAATATAATTATAGAATTAGTTCATGAGCATTCGGCTAAATATAACAAATCAAAGACAGTTTTCATCTGAAGCATATGTGCATCATACAGAATGCAAATAGTTTTACATCAAACTGCATAAGAAAATTGCAAAATGAAACACAACCATTATTCAGTCTTTTCTCATCTTCTGGAGACCCGTGGACTGCAGTGGTTTGACAAGTTCTTCGATAAAACATCCTCACCGGCACTGTGTAAACCCACCAGAGCGTTTCCCTCATTACATTGTCATCTCTCAGAAAGGGGTGGATCTCCATGTTTCAGTGACATCCGGCCCAAGTTTCCTGAAGGCTGCATCTCGTTTCTTACTGGACTAAATAATCAGGCCAGTCTTGTCCAGACTGGCTGTCTATAGGACCCAAATTGTCAACCAGGCAAGTGACTCCTAACACAGGATTTTTAGTGGCGAGTGAACAGGCCTGGGAATCACAATACTGACTCTGCCCCACGCATTACTTTGGTAGGCCGTGCAAACCTGGCCTCACAGAGAAAAGCAGGAAAATTGTAATTATTTGACCCATTACAGATTATGAATGTGTGTGTGTGTGTATGTGTGTGTGTGTGTGTGTGTTTAAAAGAGGGAAAAGGAAAATCACATAAGATACAACACAGGAAAGTGTTTTGACACCTGGCAAGTTATTTGACAAAGTAAATTATTCTCACTGAATAGTAAGAATATTACTGGATGAATATTCATTGGGCCCTTTATACGTTCTAGGCCCTTCTCTAGGTGTTCACACTCATCTACTCCTGTTAACCCCATAGAAGCCACATGTGATAGGTATGACTCTCATCCTCATCACACGTGTGAGCAAACTGAGGCGACCAGGGCATGAGTCACTCACCCAGGGAACCTGCTCAGAAAAGGGAGCTCAGTCTTCAGACTGAGGAGGTCTGTCTCTGAAACATGGGTTCTGGGCACCGTGTTATTTTGCTGCACAGACATCACCTTAGAAACGCTTGGGGATTTTTCCCCTTTTCTATTTCCTGTTAAGGGAGAAAAGAACATGAGATGCAGCCCAGTGGCTGGCTCACGGCAGTGCCCTTAAATATGAATGCCTTCCCTCGTTCCAGAATCCAACCTGCCTTTCCCAACCAACATGCCCTTCTTCTCACAGGCACTATGGGTCCCAGCAGGTCATTCTGCTAAGTTTACTTTTGTAATAAGACAGAGTTAAATATATATATATGTGTGTGTGTGTGTGTGTGTGTGTGTGTGTGTGTGTGTGTGTGTGTATATTCATCTGGAATGGTGGGTGATACTGAAAATAAATGCTACTATTTTTGTTTTTGTCTCCAATAGGAACTGTGCCAAGCAATTGCTGCATATTAACTCATGGCAAAAGGCTCAAAGTCACTCTGTTCAACACTTTTTTCTCACACTTTTTAGCATTATTTTGATAAACGTTCTCACATTTTTGTCCACCTCACAGGCTTGCTGATTGCAGTGGGAGGAGGACTTGGGAAACAGAAGAGGAAGTCACTGCCCTCATTCTGCCAGGCTCACTCTGCTCATCAAACAGCCTTAACAATAAGCAAAAGGTAGGTGACTCAATTCTTTTTTTTTTTTTAGTGACTCAATTCTTATTAAAATATATCTGAAACTAATTCTATATAATAAAAGTGTAATATGCAAATCGACCAAATGGCCGAACAGTGGAACAACCACCCGGAACCACGCTATGACACCCACTCGTGCCAGGCCAGCCAAGGTGGGTGAGATGCAATTGGGGTGGCCATCACCCCGTGATCACCCCGCAGAGGGAGGCTCAGGCCACTGACTGTCAGGCTGTGGCAGGTGGGCAGGGCCTCCATCTGCGAGGTAAGCCTGGGTCCTGGGTCCTGGTGCCGGAGGGAAGCCGGTGCTGGCAGCCGGCAGCTGGGGGAAGGAAGGCCTACACTTGCATGAATTTCATGCACCGGGCCTCTAGTACAAAATAATAGTGAACCTAAACTGTAATTGACAAAAATTTAAACTTACAAAAATAAAAATAAAAGAGGACTTTTTACCTCCCCTTCTCATGAACAAAAATAATCAGTATTTATTTCTCTCTACCTACACCTGAGGACCTGTCTCACTGGGCTTAGATCATATTTATCCAAAAAATTCCTTTGATCCCTTAGGACTCAGCTATTCCCCAGGGCAAAAAAGAGAGTGAGGCACCTCTCCTGGAGGAGAGAGTGTGGGGAAGCAGGGCTTGATCTTCTTCTTCTTTTAAAATATATTTTATTGATTTTTTACAGAGAGGAAGGGAGAGGGATAGAGAGTTAGAAAGATCGATGAGAGAGAGACATCGATCAGCCGCCTCCTACACACCCCCCACTGGGGATGTGCCTGCAACCCAGGTACATGCCCTTGACCGGAATCTAACCCTGGACCCCTCAGTCCGCAGGCCGACGCTCTATCCACTGAGCCACACCGGTGAGGGCTGGGTTTGATCTTCTTAAATGTAGGTAACCTTCTTCAGATTAGCTCTTTTCTCAAAAAAAAAAAAAAAAAAGACTGTGTTTCCCATTTTGTCCTTTTTGTGTGAAATTTATCTTACTAAAATATTTGTAAAGGAAATATTTTCTTCTCTCTCTTTTTTTTAACCACATGAAGATCCTACACTGCCGCTCAGAGTAGGACAGCATCACGTCATTAAGTTCTGAATAAATAAAAGCAACAAAGCCCATGTGACATACAAATACTTAGCCAGTGATGTTCATCGACCTCTGTGCAGTAAGCACATGGAAGCAGCACATGCAGCAGGAGGGAAATCAAAGCAGGCGCAGGGCAGCCACTTGTGGTCATTCTGCCCCCAGGAATCCGCACCAGCCAGCCCCGGGAAGCAGGCCATTTTCTGTGCTCAAAAAAGAACAAGAACTGACAGAGAGTAAAGCATTATGGTGCAGAAAGCACATAGGGGTCTACCATCCTCTATGTTCAGTCACTTTGTTCCAAAATACACGTGGAAGGGATAGAATTAGACATCGAGCTGTTTGAGCCAAGAATCTGGTACCCTCCTAAGTTGCGACTGCTGGTCGGGCCCAGCACAGTGAGTCCTGATGCTGGGGTGACCATCGGCAGTCACTGAGTGACAGCTCGCCACAGAATCATAAGCAGCATGTTCTTTAAATCATGGATTCAAAAGTACATCCAGCCCTAACCGGGTTGGCTCAGTGGATAGAGCGTCGGCCTACGGACTGAAGGGTCCCAGGTTCGATTCCGGTCAAGGGCTGTACCTTGGTTGCGGGCACATCCCCAATAGGAGGTGTGTGTGCGGGAAGCAGCTGATCGATGTTTCTCTCTCATTGATGTTTCTAACTCTCTATCTCTCTCCCTTACTCTCTGTAAAAATTCAATAAAAATATTTTTTTTTTAAAAAAAGAGTAGTTCAGAAATTGTTAAAAAAAAAAAAAAAAAAAAAAAGTACATCCAGAATCCTAGCAGCTTGTTCACCATTTAGGAGAAGTCTAGAGAAAATGGACGCCATGAACCAAATCCCTACCTACAGAAGCCCTTAAGGGTACCCAGGTGTGTATGAACCCTTCAAAAGCGCTGAAGTCCCCATTTTTTCAAAGACACAGAATTAGTCTTCTTTGACACAGTGACCCCATAGAAGTCCTCTAAAGTGACTGACCTGAAATGACACTGCTGGGCATTTTTTTTTTTTTAATTGTTTAAGGTGTTACGTGTCTCCTTTTTCCCCCATCAACCCCTCCCCGGCCACTCCCCCCTCTAACTGCCGGGCTTGTAAATGCCTTTATAATATATTCAGCTGCAAACAAACAGGAAGTATGAGGTTCTTATTGTCTTTCTCTAAGCTGAGTGGTTTTTTCCCCTTAAGAAAATAATAGACTGGCCCTGGCCAGTGTTGTGCAGTGGTTGGAGTATCATTCCACACACCAAAGGGTCCTGGGTTCCATTCCAGGTCAGGGTACATACCCAGGTTTTGGGTTGGATCTGTGGGAGGCAAATGATGTTTCAACTGATGTTTCTCTCTTCTCTCTTCTCTCTTCTCTCTTCTCTCTTCTCTCTCTCTCTCTCTCTCTCTCTCTCTCTCTCCCCCTTCCTCTCTCTCTCTCGAATCAATGAAAAACACCCTAAGATGATTATTAGAAAAATAAAAATAAAAATAATAGATAGCTAATATTTGGAAACAGCCTAAGTACCCGTCAGTAGATGAGTGGATTAAAAAATTGTGGTACATCTACACAATGGAATACTACGCTACGGTAAAAAAGGAGTTCTTACCATTTGCAACAGCATGGATGGAACTGGAGAGCATTATGCTAACTGAAATAGGCCGGTGAGAGAAAGATCACATGATCTCACTCATTTATGGAATATAATGAACAACATAAACTGATAAACAAAAACAGATCCAGAGACAGAGAAGCATTGATTAGACTGGGTTAGGTAGGGGAGAGTGGGGGGAAGGGGGAGAGATCAACCAAAGGACTGTATGCATGCATATAAGCATAACCAATGAACACAGACAACAGGGGGGTGAGGGCATGAGTGGGGGGGTAGGGGGTAATGTGGGGATAAGGACACATATGTAATAACTTAATCAATAAAAAAATAGACTGCATTTGTCTTTTGAATTATCTAGTGTTTTAATGAGAGAACTGGGGAACTTTCTCACTAAATGTTCCCACCCCTGTTGATACGTAATGACTTGTTTCAAGCTGTTAGTACAGAAATGGTATTTGCAGCTGCCCCGGCCACATGGGTGGTTCTTTTTCTTCACCTCAAAGCCAGATCCTTTTTATTTTTGCTCTTAAGTGAGCAAATTAGGAGGCAGGTAAAATGAATAAATCTTCATTACTTTCCAGAAAAGAAAATTATTAACTGCTTGCTTAAACTCTACCAGGCAAATTAAATGGATAGGAAGTCCTTATTCCACCAGAAGCTAGGATGACTTTTTACAATTGGGAAGAGCCCCTGAGAATGTAAATATTCTAACTTCACTCCTGGCCCAGATATGTCAGGAGTGATCTACCTTTTGCATTTGAAACATCATTCTGTCTAACTGTAGAATGGAGTGGGTAGTATTTGAAGTCAAGTTCTTAAACTTTTCAGGCTGCTTAAAAATTCTGCTTTCTCACGATACATATGAGCTTGCTCCCTTTTCTGCAAACTTTTCTCTTCACCCACACTTCTCTGCTCAGTATATATATTAAGTAAAATAGGCTCATTTTCCTAAGGGTATTTTTATTCCAAGTTTTAAACTTACATAAATATTAAGCCTGACAATGTGTGACCACACCTGGTAGTCTCAAAGCTATTATATGATACAGAAAACAATGTTGGGAAGGTAACAGGGCCTGTTGCATCATCATCTCCCTGATGTGTTCAACACACCTTCAGTCGTTCATGGCTATTGACTGTGAGCATCAAAGGACACATGTCTACAGGCTGTCATGACATAGTTATTTTTCAAGCTCTCCCTAGACCAGTTCAGGTGTATTCAGCAAAATTTAGGTGGCTACCCCTTCTTCAGAATACCTGTATCATATACAATCAGTGTATGCCAATGACATTCACCTTCATTCTCCCTATTGCATCTAACATAGTCAGATAAGAAGAGAATTCATGCCCTAGCCAGTTTGGCTCAGTAGGTAGAGTGTCAGCCTGTGAACTAAAAGGTCCTGAGTTTGATTTTTTTCAAGGGCACGATCCTAGGTTTCAGGCTCCATCCCTAGCCCTGGTCAGGGCGCATGCAGGAGGCAACCAATCAATGTGTCTCTCTCACATAGATGTTTCTCTCTCTCTGTCTCTCTACCTCCCTACCACTCCTTAAAAAAACAATGGAAAAATATCCTTGGGTAAGGAGTAACAAAAAACAAACAACAACAACAAAAAAAGATAATTATTTTGTTTTGTATTGATAGTGACATTTATTTCAGTCTTCTCTTTTATACAGTTCACAAGCAATATCTGTTATACCCATATGTTTTAGCAAGGGAGGTAAATAATAAATAATAATTATGATAAGTAAATTATCTAACATTTTATTTTTTTAAATATATTTTTATTGATTTCAGAGAGGAAGGGTGAGGGAGAGAGCGAGAGATAGAAACATCAATGATGAGAGAGAATCATTGACCGGTTGCCGCCTGCACGCCCCCTACTGGGGATTGAGCCCACAACCCAAGCATTTGCCCCTGACCAGAATCAAACCCAGAATCCTTCAGTCTGCAGGCCAATGCTCTATCCACTGAGCAAAACCAGCTAGGGCAAATTATCTAACATTTTAAAAGGTAAAAAGTGCTATTGCAAAAAAGAAAAAGAAAAGCCAATTAAGGGGAATGCAGACTTTAGGGTAGGATGGTTACAATTTTAATAGTGCGGTGATGGAAGGCCTCATATGGCATTTGAGCAAAGACAACTTTTCAATTATAATTCGTCAAAGAAGGCCAATTATAAGGTATGGTAAATACCTGCAAGAAAACAAATCTACCTGGTCAATTAGCTGGGTAAAGCTACATTATGAACATTTAGTATTTTGTGAGCATAGCCCTGATTTTTGTTTTTAATCCTCATCCAAGGACATGTTTATTGATTTCAGAGAGAGAAAGGAAGAGAGAGAAACATTGATGTGAGAGAGAAACATTAGTCCGTTGCCTCCTGTGTATGTCCTGACCAGGATTGAACCTGCAACCTTTTTGGTGTATGGGGCAATGCTCCTACCAACTGAACCACCCAGCCAGGGCAGACCTGATTTTGTAGTATACTGTTACAGGATACCACGATACCAGGCACACTTTTACCTCTCAACAGACAATCCCAATTGACCAGAGTTAGTCACAACACTTATTTTCCGGGAAAATTACTAAGAGAAAAGTTAATATGTTGGTTCCTCTTGTATATTTGAGAACTAACTCTTTTGGTAAACACACATGTTTGAAGAACATAAGCAGAATTTGTTTTCATTTTTGGTCTATCTGCCTATCACTGAAAGCTCCTTTTCTGTATATTTAATGATATAGAATTAGCACCTTCATCTCAAACCAACCAGATTTAACGATGGAAACTATCACCTTCAAGAAGTTTCCTCTGAAATCCTTCGGTTCTTCTAGTTTTTTCCCAATTAAAAATTAATTCATATTTGCTTAAAAATTCCATTATTTTTTAGTAAGTATATTCAATTGACAGGAAAATAAAATAAGTTGCTGGAAATGGTTAGGTCAAGTGAACCTATTAGCAAATACATTTCTAGAAACTCACGCTGTTTTGGATGAGTTATTGAATTCAGCTATAAACAGTCTATGGGTAGCTCCCTTGTTTCAAGTCTTAATGCTAACAGCCTCATTTGTTAGAACCAGCATGACACTTTTTAAACATACACTTGGAAGTGCCGTTTAAACACATATCTGTGTTTGGAACATTAACTACAGAACTCGTGAGCTTCTCTGAATAGATTTTCTCCTTCATAAAAGGAAGAGTCTTTGGTCATACAACAAAACAATGACAGCTATTGAAACACTGAAATCTGTAAAAACATAGGGATGAGATAAAAAGAAGCTCTCTACTCATCCAACCAGCCAAAGTTGGGTTACTTCAGCTTTGGTTTCTTCAATCCTTTGTGATTCTTTTCACTCACTGGTGTGACATCTAATAAGGTGAATTTAAATCTCTTTTACTGATTACTGGGATTTCGGAGCTATTGGGAATCAGTCATATGATCCAGATTAGAGGCAGATTTTTCTACCTTTTGAAGTTTTTTCCACCTGGTTTGTGGAAGCAGGTTCCTACGTATCGTTCTGGTGACTTACTATGTCTTACTCTATGACTAAGTTGTGTAGCTTCTGGCTATGGAATAGAATTTAGACTGCTGTGAGTTCACAGCTTCTGTGAAAGCTAAAGACTATTTCTTGAAGAATCTGTTCCCATTATACCATGTCGTGAAGGTTTTAGGCTTCTATCATTAGGATTTTTAATAGGGTGGTGAGGGAGGGCCCCAATGAAAAATAACATTTTAGTGTGTATATACTTAAAGGTGGCCTGCTGTTTTGTGGATGGGCTTGGTTAATTCTTCTGAAATAGCCTGTTTGTCTTTTAAAACTATAGGTATTCCTGACAATCAATGTTTGCTTTCTTTATAGTGTCTAAAGACATTTACAGAGATTTCCTGGTAACATTCCAGAAATATGAATGGTGCTATTTCAGCAATTCAGTACATTTATGTAGGGTTTAGAGCATGTTTTAAAAATAAGTACACTCTACATTAAGCATCCTTGATGCCTAGAACATAGGAGCCAAGTAAAGTACCTCAACCCAGATAGTATTTTTCTCTCTCTCTACAAACATTTTTGCTGCTTCTGCTCTTTTTTGGAATAGAGTCTACAATTAGCTGGAGAAAAGTTATTTAAATTCACAGTCTCACAATTGCTTCTCGGCTTTTTGGCTAAGATCAAGTGAAAATTCACAATCTCAGTGAGCAGTATTGTTCTAAAATTGAAAGAAATAGTCTCTGAGGAAGCAAACGAAATACTATGTGAAGAATTTATCTCCAGGGCAAATATTTCCCATTTTCAGTTTCTTACAACTCAGCCCTCGCCGATGAAGTTTCCTAATACTTTCATTTATAACCCAAAGGACATTTCTGACAGCGTCTCTGCCGCCTCCCACTCACCGCTCCTTCCTGCCTCCCCATCCAGGGGGTCACAGATACCAACATGAGCAGAGACCATCCTTTCCTTGGATGCTGGACCTATTACTGACTTTCCTGCAATGTATGTAGAGCAAGTGGAAGAAAATTATTTCCCCCCTAGGAACTCACTGTTCTCATGAACTTTTGAGCCTTCCTCTGGGTGTGTGAAATCGCTCATCCTGAGTGTTAATGCTGCAGCTTTTGCATGTGGTCATATTCCAGGGCAATGCATAATTCAAGAAATGACCCCTAATAAGGGCTTGCACTTGTGTAGTTGCTTTAGAGGTTATCGGAGCACTGTCCATGTGCTTTTGACATGTATCACAGCCCTGGGAAATAGGGGAGAAAGCTGTCATTACCCCATTTTAGAGTCGATGGAGGGAAATAGGGAAGAAAGCTATTATTATCCCCTTTTACAGTTGATGGAGGTGAGTAGAAGAGAAACCTCCATCCTACGGGCGGAGTTAGAATTGAAAGCTCATCCTTTGCACTCCATACCTACAATGTTTTCTGCTACCCAGTGCTCTCGGTTCCGGTAACACATAGTGTATTTGATACAAACCCAAAAGCATAATTATAAAATGCAAAGCAATTAATTTTCTGTACAAAAGGTCTCATTTTGTAAGCTCACTTCTTGTTAAGATTACTTCATTAAAATTCTTATGCTGGGAAAAGCCATGAGTATGCCTAAGGCAATGTATAATTATTTCCAATATCTTTCTAAAGATGTCTTACCCATCACTGTCTAATTACAGTCACTGAAAACCAAAACTAACATTATTCACACCAGGCTAAATGATAAGATATACCTTTATGTTTACATATTAAAAATCTGTATTCTGATACCTATAAATATTAAAGCTGTGAATCAGAATACTTATCCATTTATTAAAGCTGTCATTAATGTTCTCAGTAAACCCTATTGGGTACCCTCCATATTCCTGTGTGAAAGTTTCTGGAATCACATGAAATATAAGTATATTCTCAGTTATCGCAGGGTAAAACACTTGCTGCATTCTTATGTCACGGAAACACAGCGTCACCTTTGGTTGTACGTAATCAGGAACACTGCCATGGCTGGAATAGAAACAATAAATGTATATTTAATGGCGATTACTTTCAAAGGTTATGTATAAACTTTCAAAGGGTATATATAGTTATATAAGCTTAAGGTTACTTTAAATTTTACCTGAGCTTTTTGGAGCTCATTCTTTCTCTGAATTTAGGCAAGATCTTGGCCTTTTCTGTGAACTGATGAAACCAAATGCAGCTAAACTTACTTCCATGACTTCCAGAGAGCCACAGTTCTGTGCTGCCCCAGGGACTGATTTCGTAGGTGAAAGAAGAAATACCTGAAAGCATATCTTCTAATTTAGGTTGCCAGAACTGAAGTGAAACATAAAATGTGTAGGAATATTGGTAGTCCAGGCAAAATAAATCAATCAATAAACATTTTACCAGGCCCTGCCTCAAAAATCCAAGAAAGCAACATTTATCTTTCAAACCAAAAGGAGTATGTTGACTAAGAATTCTTGTGCAAGAAATAACATGGGAGATGAGGCCGCTAGCCCATTCTGAAGGGAAAAAAGGATGATGAAAATGAGAAAGGAAATATGTCCTCTTAAATAATTATGGAAATGTTGAGAGTTTTAAAAATATCTATATGGATTTATTCTGTTCCACCTTACAATATTAAAATATCAAGAAACAAGATAGAAACTATGAAAAGAAGTCTCAATAAAAGTAAAACATAGCAAATATACCAAAAAAAGTATTAGTTTTTTTGAGTTTTTATAAACTAGCAACAGAAGAACTTCTAAGCTTAAGAAATTTCGCACTAGAGAACACTACTCGGTGAAACAACAATATCTATAAAAACATTGAACCTGATCAGGATGGATACTAATAAAGAGACAAGGGTTTTAATTTACCCTGAAGATACTGAATAGGAATCTTGACTGGAACATGTCTGACAGGATGTCACCTCCAAGGAAGGGTGTGTATTGGCTCAGGTACTTGGATGTGGCTGATAGACCCTAATGATGGCCCCCATCGACCACCTCTGGCTTTTCACACCTTTTCTAATCCCTGACCTTGAGTGTGGGTGGAAGCTGTGACTTGCCTCTAACCAATGGAAGATGGCAAGGTCATGTGATATCACTCCGGGATTATGCTGCACCCTCTTGCCAGCACGCTATCCTAGTCTCTCTCTGCTCCTGTTTACTTTGAAACCACAAGCTGCTATGAATCCTACAGCTGCAAGGAACTGGATGTTACCAACAACCAGACCAGCAGGGAAGCAGATGGCTCCCTGGATGAGCCTCAGATGACAACCCAGCCCTGGATGGGAACCTTGACTGTAACCTTGTCAGATCCAAAGCAGAAGGCCCAGCTGAGCTGTGTGTGGACTTCAGACCCACATAGACTGTGAGATAATTCATATGTGTTGCATTAAGCCACTCAATTTATAGTTACTTATTACACAGCAGTAGACGACTAATACAATGTCATCTGTTAGTTATAGGCATTAGGACATCTATGAGAAAGTACTTAAAATCTGTTATTCCAGCCCTGGCCAGTTTGGCTCAGTGGATGGAGCATCAGCCTATGGTCTGAAAGATCCCAGGTTCAAATCTGGTCAAGGGCACATGCCCGGGTTGTGGGCTCAATCCCCAGTGGGGGGCCTGCAGGAGGCAGCCAATCAATGATTCTCTCATCATTGATGTTTCTATCTCTCTCTCCCTCTCCCTTCCTCTTTGAAATCAATAAAATAAAATCTGATATTCCAAATAATATCCAGATGTCTTCAGGTTCTACAGTCTGTGGAAGAGAAGTGAGATGAGTGTTAGTCGAATAGGTTTTTGTGGTGGTTGTTAGGAATTTGGTGAGGTTTGGACTATAAGATATTCTATCCTATTGCCTAGGGGACAGAAAATGTCATAGACTTGGTATGGGAAATAGACACATCTTGTCCACATTGTCTTCCCTCCATCTCCCCACCATCTTGCTCTGTTTCCTCTAGGTCAGCGGTTCTCAACCTGTGGCTTGCGACCCCTTTGGAGGTCGAACGACCCTTTTACAGGGGTCGCCTAAGACCATCCTGCATATCAGATATTTACATTACAATTTATAACAGTAGCAACATTACAGTTATGAAGTAGCAATGAAAATAATTTTATGGTTGGGTCACAACATGAGGAACTGTATTTAAAGGGTCAGACGGTTGAGAACCACTGCTCTAGGTGATGTGGCACAAACAGAAATGTTCCGCTGGCCACCTGGGCACTTTAACTCATGTCAGGCTCAGCTCCCTCAAACTTTGTTGCTCAACAACCAACTCTGGACAGAACATGGAAGTGTGTGGGTGAGTGTTTCAGAAGAGCAACCAAAACATCCCAACCATATTGCTAACTTGCCGACTTCCAGAGGACTTAATATTTTTTTCATCTAATAACCTCCCTGTCCTGAATCACATTACACAACCATAGCAGTAGCTGGAATAGCTATGGAATTGAGTGAAGATTGCAGGATAGATTGATGGTAACATCTTTTCCCTTTTATTGTTTCATTGATTTTAAATCAAACTGAGTACGAACCTAGACTGTGATGTGTATATCTGAGTTTCGAGGAAGCAGAAGGAGTGGACCAAGAACATAATGCCAGGGAGAATGAGAAGGATGAGACACCTGGGTGAAATGATGGACAAGTAAAGTTGATCAATGTACCAAAGAACTAATCTGAGTTTATTTTTCATACCCACTCATTCTACCATTTATACTCACTCTTGCCTGTGTGACTCCCTCAGAGACCCTATAATCTTCAGTGGGGCTCATGACCCAAAGTTTGAGAACCTGTTTCATAACAACAGCCAACAGTTCCTTAGTGATTATCAGATGTCAACCACTACACTACACTCTAAATATGTTATCACATTTAATCTTCACGACAGATTTTAGCTTAATTGTTCATGAGGGAATTGAGCCAGAAGGAAGACTAAGAGTAGCCTAAGTTTGACAGCTCCTCAAACGAGGAGCAGAGAAACAAACCTAGGCAGTTGGATTCCCAGTGAGAACCTGACCACCTCACTGCTATCCTTCTTCTACATTCTGTGAAAATCTTTGGGAGTCTCTCAAATAAGGGTTTCATTAACTTCAAAGCTGTACTTTCCTCAGCTATTCTGTTTACCCAAAATTTCCTAAGACTCTTAGGTTTATAATTTTCTTTAGTCATAAGCCTTGAAAATATTTCTACCAGTGAAATTATTTCATGCATTTTGCCCTAAAAACAGTATATATTCCCATCTGCTTTCATTATCAGACATAGCTTAGGATAAACTAAATGCAAGCATCTTTATGCTAAAATGAAACCACAGAAAAATAACACAACTATAGTTGTTTTCATTTAACTTCCAAGAAGCAAAAGTTCTCATTATTCTTAATGGCATGGTTCTGAGATTGGGCACAAAGTGTAAGAGACTGAAGGCACATATTACCTTTAAACAGATAGAGCTGCGGGCACAATGCCTTTTATTCACAGCATCATTATTCACCAAAGATTCTGTGACCAAGTAAAGCATAGTGAATGCTGTAGACATGCTTTGTTCACTTATGCATGAACTGTCTACTAACGCCGGCAGGGGCATTGGACTCACCCTGGAAAGGAAAAGGGGTTGATAAGATGGACAGGTAGAACCATTGGAGGAGATGTTGGAATGAGCAGGGTATATTTTTAGCAGATTCCACCTCTAAAACTCTGACTTCTCTCATTACTTCTGGACACAGATTTGCAAAAGAAACACAACCAGAATTGGTCAAAATAATGAGTTTGGTGAACACCATTTGTACTGAAGTGGAAAAGTGGTCTCAGAGATATAAATCTGGGAAATCATTCCTTATTGTCTGACTAAAGGTAGATACATTATCTGACTGACTCAGTTGTCCCAAAGTCTGGTATTGTAAGGCATTTCTTCAGTGTTTATTCCCATTATTACCATTTATCATTGACAAACTTCTGTTGAATTCCCAGCATTTTAAAATATGTATATAGCATCATAATGCCAAGCATTTCCAATTATAGTATTGTGTAATATATCTATATATATTCTGACCAAAGTTGAAATATAACTATGAAAAGTAATATTTAATACTGAGCAATTATAATAAAATGGGAGAGCTCTTTAAATTTTTTTAAAAAAACAAACAAACATATTTTATTGATTTTTTACAGAGAGGAAGGGAGAGGGATAGAGAGTTAAAAACATCAATGAGAGAGAAACATCAATCAGCCGCCTCCTGCAGACTCCCACTGGGGATGTGCCTGCAACCAAGGTACATGCCCTTGACCGGAATCGAACTCAGGACCTTTGAGTCCGCAGGCCGATGCTCTATCCACTGAGCCAAACCGGTTAGGGCTAAATTTTGTAAGTCTTCTTTTAAGTGTAATTTACATTATTATTATAAAAATTAAAATTATAGCATGTATTTTTCTTAGTTTATATCATAAAGCATAGTGCACATTTTTCTGTAAAAATCTATATTCTATTTTCCTCATTTCAAAGATAAGTATATTTTAATACAAAACTAGACTTTAAATAATAATAGTTTTATGCTAGAGTGCTATCATATAAATATACTAGAAAAATATTGATCAAAAACTAATGAATAAAATGTCAAGAAACTAGTACTGTTGATATATGCTATGAAAGGGGAGCACTCATTTTTTTTTTTCTGAAGCCAATAAAAAGATGCAGTTTTTTTCAGAGAGGAAAATAGTTTTCACCAAGTACTCAAAGATTGTATTATCTGTTTCTTATTTGTCAAGCAAGAATCAAAGACTTCAGGCTAGGCACCAAGCAGGAGTGTTTAAAACTGAGTTTTAAAATGGGGGTGATGGCCTATATGCATTAATGCATTAAAACAAATGTTTATGAAATTTAATTCTCTTACAATGGAGTAAAAGAAACCTGCTGCTGAAATTTTCATTAGGAATACTAAACAAAATATTATTCAGCATTTTATACTGACTACTGCAAAGCTTACATTTATATCAGTAGTTTCACAGAATCACACCTTTAAAGAAAGAATAAAACTATCAACTAAAAGTTTAGTGGAGGAGACGTGGTAAGCTCACTTTAAGATATGATCGTTGTTTGAAGTATTTAAAAACACATTATATTATGCATTCAGTTTTCTTTAAAAATGGTTCGTTTTAATATGGCAATAGAGGCTTTGGACATTTAAGTCTTTATAGTTTAAAAAAATAACATCATTGTCAAAGCTCATATGCATACTTACAGGTGCATGTGCAGAACTCTAAAGTGGTCACGGGGCTTGCCTTTCTATTCGGATCCCCACAGGCAAGACAAATGGATGAAGACACGGACCCCTGTATGGGAGGGAATTGTGAACAATTTAAGAACAATTCCAGTAAACAAAAAAACATTTCAAGACTCCAGTAGAAAAGCCATGTTTTTAGCCATGCATCACGGAGGATTGAAAAACAGCGCACTGTGGTTTTCTGAGGGCAATGACACTTCTGATTCTCTGTCAAAGCAGTAATCTGGTGTCCCTTTATGAAAACTAAATGCACTTAGGATGTATTGGAGGCAAAAATAGGGATTTTAGGATCATAGCCAAAGATGTGAACTTCAAGTTTTTAAGGTTTTGTGTCTGAGTCCTGTAGTTATGTCATGGTGAACATTTTTGTGGCAGGACAATTTTTGTATTACCAAATCATTGACAGTTAAAAGAAGGAGAGGAGAAAGAAGCTGGTAATATTTGTTAAGTACCTACTGTATGGTAGGAACTTTATAAATGATCACCTTTAATATTCACAGCAACTCTCTAATGGGAAATACTGTCCTCACTTTACAAATGGGGAAACTGAGGCCACATTAGACTCCAGGGTTGAGTTTTCAGTGAGGTCATAATGTATGAGATTCCAATTAATTGCATTTTATCCATCACAATGGGAGTCCAAACAGCTGGAGGCATGGTCTAGTCCACTTTAGATACCTGATCAATTCAAATCATATATAAGTATGTGTAATTTTTTACTATAGAAATTGTGGACTTGGGCAGCTATTAAACTCTCGTGTGTGAATTTTCTTTTCCTAAAATAGGAATGATAATATGCCCATTTATATAAACTTCATTGATTTTTGCAACCTCACGGAGTGTGTATAAGTATTGTCATTTTTTAGGATAAGAATAATCTACACAAAAGAGTTAAAAGCTGCCTGAGTTAGCACCGCTAATGCGGTGGGACCAGGTTTTGATTTTGAAAATTTGACCTGAGAACCTGCTGAGTGCCACTCTAATATGCTGCCTCCCTGACCCCGAATGGGTGCACAGGGATAGAAACAAAAGAAGCTGCTCACGAAACGAGGCCGTTTGCACAAAGCACTTCTAAAGAGATGCTTACATTGTATTCATCTTACTGTGTCACCTACGTGTAGATTGCATACATATAGGCATACATACTATAAGACTTTTAGTGTTAAACTGATAATACAGTTGTAATAAAAAATGCAACTTTCTTGCCCTGGCCAGGTGGCTCAGTTGGTTTGAGCATCGCCCCATACACCAAAAGGTTGTGGGTTCGATTCCTGAACTGGGCACATACCTAGGTGGCAGATTCAAACCCTGTCAGGCAGCATATGGAGGCAACCAATCAATGTTTCTCTCACATAGATGTCTCTCTCTCTCCCCCCATTCCTCTCTCTAAAATCAATAAAACTATATCCTCAGGTAAAGATTATTTTTAAAAAGCACCTTTTTAAATGTTTCTGCTACTTCAATCTCCCCAATATCCTTCCTTGTGGGCACCATTTTTATTCTCATTCTCCAGTTCTGACATTTTTATTCCAAGTAGAAATAGCAACCAGAAAGCTCTGAGGGAGCTGAGGCTTCTGAAGCGATTGTGAAAGGTCATCGGCCCACAGAACGGGGGGACGTGCGCCTCAGCCATATCTGCGCTGATGCCCTGAAGGTGGAAGCCCGGGTGATCAGCAAGTTTGAATTTATTCAACATTTCATATCACTGCCTCAAATAAATTATTCTGAGGCTTTATCAACAACAGATATCACTGTGTAGGTAGCTATTTTATCTCCCTTCTTTCTCCTCTGCTAATCTTACAAGACTAGCCATTTGTGCTCTCCTCTAAATGCCAGTCTGCTAGGGAAGGTTGCCCTCTCTCCTGCTGGACGGATCGTTTCTAGTGTTCCAGTGCACAGAAAGAGGAAACAAAGCATCTTTCTCTGCCCAAAGTTAGAAGCACAGATTTACGTGAAGCATGCGTTCTCCTGCTGAATGCAATGGGAACACTAATGGACAAATCAAACTTTTTACAGCCGAGATAACTTCCTGACTTTTCGTCTGAGACGAAGGAGGAGGAGTGTATTTTACTGGTGCCACTGCCGTCTGAGAACGTGCCCCTTCTGTGAGCGGCCCCAAGGCCAGGCGCAGGACCGCACCCTGGTTCTGCGTGTTGACAGTGAGGTCTGGCCCTGGGACTGGCAGCGGGAGCAGTGACTGCGCAGATGGAGGGGGTCCCCGAAGGGCACAGGGCCTGGGGCACTCCCCACTCAAAGTCATCAGATGTCTTTTTAGCACAGACTCCGCGAGCCCCAGGGGACCATTCGCTCAGCGGGATGTGTAGCTTGTGAGGGCGACTGATCATTTCTCTGTAGAAATGCGATGGGAAATTTACAAGGGAGCAGAGCTGCAGCCCCAAAAGAAAAAATCTAAACAGGAACCAGCACAATGAAAAAGCCACAAGTTTATTGATTCAAATTAGCCAAACTTACTAATCCACTGACAATAGTATCAAGAAAAAGTCCAAAAATTATCTGGCATAAATTAAAAAAAGAGTTAAACACCCACAAACTGAGACTGACTTAAATAGGTAACTTTTTAAATTAGTTTTCCTGAGGACATATAAATGTGAGTTAGTAACAAAGAAACACAAAATATTCCCCCCGAAAAAGAATGAAAAGGATCACAGTGGGAATATACATCACTGCCTATAAAGTCTTATCTTCAAAAGGTTGAAATTGATTAAGTACCTCAGTCTGACTGCCAGTTTACAGGAACTGCAGGGGACAGGGGAACATGTACATGTTAAATGATAGTGTAGAGATGAATTAGCAAAATCCAGCTTTATCACCTCAGACTTTGCAAGGAGAAACTATTTAAGATCCTTAAAAGCCAAGCCAAACAATGTCAATGTATAAAACTTAATTTGAATAACCTGTAAAAAATCTGATAACATATTGGGACTATGCGATTGTTGGCTGGATATTTGATGGTACTAAGGAATTATTAACATTTTAGCATGATAATGGTTTCCTTGGTTATGTTTTACTTACTGAATTGTTCATTTGGAGCACTTCCATTTGGCTTTCTAAAACTCGCATAGTTTTGATCTTTGCTGAAACTGACCATCTGTTCACACATTTTCCACTCTCTCCTTTTACCATGTTTATCACTTTTTAAAAATGTGTTTTTATTGAGTTCAGAGAGGAAGGGAGATGGAAAGATAGAAACATCAGTGAGATTGAGGCATCCATCTGCTGTCCCCTGCCCACCCCCTACTGGGGATGGAGCCCGCAACCTGGGCACGTGCCCTGACCAAGAATCAAACCTGCAACCTCTTGGTGCATGGGACGATGCTCAACCACTGAGCCACACCAGCCATATTTATCATTTTTAAAGACACTCCGATATTTCCAGCATCTGGGCCATTTTAAGTCTGCTATATGCCCTCTCTTGGTGATGGTCCCTTTTACTGCTTCTTCATGGTGCTTCATGATGTTTTATTGTATGTCAGACATTATGTATAAAGTATCAGTCAAACCTGAAGTCAAGGCGCTCGCCTTCTGCTCAGCCCCGGGGTTAGTGAAGAGGGTGTAGTGGTAGCTGTCGATCTCGCCTGTTGTTGAAGGGGGTCTGGGATTTGCAGTTACTCTGCTAAGAGTTCAGGCCCTGGTGGGCAGGGTCAGGACCTTCCTCTTAGTAGGGGAGTTTTTCTCCGTTCTTTCTCTTGCCCTCAGCCTTCAGCAGAGCCAGGGTGGTTCAGAGGGAACCCGCTCAGCACTGCCACTCATCCCAGTGCTGTGGTGACCTGTCACTTACGCCTCAGATGCTGTCTCAGTTCTCCTGCCACCTCAGTCCTCCACGTGAGCTCCTGATGAGGAACCATGGGCAGAACTAACAGGTGAGCCTAACTCTTGTGGGCTAGGGCTTCAGGGATTCTAAACCACCAAGCCAGATCATAGTCTAACAATTTAGTACATCATAAGCTGATATATTTCCACCAAGTATAGAGTGTGCTTTCTCCTTCTCCTTCTCCTTCTCCTTCTCCTTCTCCTTCTCCTTCTCCTTCTCCTTCTCCTTCTCCTTCTCCTCCTCCTCCTCCTCCTCCTCCTTCTCCTCTTCCTCCTCTTCCTCCTCCTTGCTTTTTGTTCCCACTGCTCTGCCAAAAATGAAAACAAACTTGGGTGTCTATGCCCCTAAAGGGACCATTTTAGATTTTAATGTCATTTACCATTCTCTGGATTTCATTTTATTTAGGCTACTTTGCATGCTGAGATATAATTTTTAAATTATTGTTTAAATTATTATTTTATTGTTGAAAGTATGAAAGATGTCCCATTCCCCTATTGGCCCCCTCCTATCCACTCCTATCCATTCCCCAGGCCTTCACGGCACTATCGTCTGTGGTTTTACAGAGAATGTAGTTTGTTCTTCACATTAGAATGAGAGCCACGTTGCATTACAACTTGCTACATCGCCAGTACAAGTGGAACTTCCCTGGTTGAATTCTTTAGAGATAGATACTGAAATAAATGTAGTTAAAGTGACATGATGTCTGGGAATTACTTCCAAATAGTCCAGTGACATGGGAGGTGGGTGGAATGTAGATGAAACATGTGTGGCTGTCACTGGTACCCTTGTTGACTTGACTGTTAGGTAAATGGAGGTTCAAGATACTATCCTCTCTCCTTTTTATATGTTTGAATATAGTCTTCATAATAAATAGCTTTTTAAAATGGACACTGTAAAAAGTTAATACCTTGCTACTGGTGGGTCACAACATTATCTCTAAGTTTTCCAGTGGTGAATACAAACAACAACAAAAAAACTAGTCAATTACAAAATTCAAAATGTCAATATAGAAATGGGTGGGGGAAAGAGAGATTTTTCAGAAGTTATTCTTTGTTTTAAGTCCAGACAGGAGTCTTTCCTGAGGGTGCTCATAAAGGGAACGATGGGTAATTTAATAACAAAAAATGTCCATACCAACCCTCTCTCAACATAAACAATGATGAATTTCTCAAAAACAATGATGAATTCCTCAGAGCTTTTATTACAGCATTTTCCAATAAAGATAGATGACATCCCACAGAAGTATAAGCTCAGCAAAGAGAATTTTAACAGGTGCCTTGTATATTGGTTCCACTCATCCAAATTATCTGGGAAGACACACACAGTTTCTTTCCTTCAAAGTATCCTCCCTGAATGGTGCTTTTCTCTAGACTGAGCTCCTAGCTGAGTGCTTAAGTATTCCTCCAGTCCTCTCCTCCGCCTCACATGGGACAGCATCCGGGCTCAACATGGAAAACCCATGTAAGATCATGAGGAGAAACAGGACATGTGGGCCTCCTGCTCTCCTGGGGCTGCCGTGGGGATGTCTTTTTCTTCTTGTCTTCCACTCCTAACGTGGTTCATTAGCTTTTCTCAGGCAGTTGTGATGACCACTTTCACGCAGCTCAGCTCCTTTATCTCTCTTGCTGGCCCTTTAACCCCAAGCCTAGCACTGTCCTATGTCTGGCTCTGGCACTTAGTGGTCTGATCCTCGGACTGTTTTAGATCTCTAGTTCCTTGCTGCTATCATCATCTGGGAAAAACACTGGCTCACCTGTCAGCCACTATTCTTACCCCATTCAAAGAGCCCGGCAGCTTTAGTACATCTTTTCACACTCTAAACCTAGGGATCCCCAGTTGCAAAGAGCTGCCCTGACCTCCCTCTGTGGGAGCTCTCCTGACACCCTGCTTGCTCATGTGAGGTGGTGCCATGGCTTTAGAGGACAGTGGAAATTCCCAGAGAAGCCAGGCGGAGTTCTTTTTATCCTCTGGTCCGCAGACAGAGCACTTCATTACTTGGGCATCTCCACCTGTAATTCAACTCTGGCAGGAGGCAGGAACAAAATCCTTTCAGTCACTGTCTTATGTTTCTCTCTCTCTTTTTAAAAAATATCTTTTATTGACTTCAGAGAGTAAGGGAGAGGAAGAGAGAGAAACATCAATGATGAGAGAGAATCATTGATCAGCTGCCTCCTGTATGTCCCCCCACTGGGGATGGAGCCTGCAACTCTGGGCTCGATTTCTCTCTTAAAGCCCCTCCCCTCACCCAGGCAGTGTTTTCATTGCATTCATGCCCTTAATTCATATTCTGAATCCATTCTAGTTCTCCAGGCCACAGCCCAGTCATTCAGCACTGAGTTTAAATTTCCTTAATCTGAGCCGAACTGGTTTGGCTCAGTGGATAGAGCTTCGGCCTGCGGACTGAAGGATCCCAGGTTCGATTCCGGTCAAGGGCATGTACCTTGGTTGTGGGCACATCCCCAGTAGGGGGGCGTGCAGGAGGCAGCTGATCGATCTCTCTCATCGATGTTTCTAACTCTCTATCCCTCTCCCTTCTTCTCTGTAAAAAAATCAATAAAATATATATTTTTTAAAAATTCCTTAATCTGATAAAGGTGACAAAAATATATAGATTTAATGGTGAAATTCTTAAACATTGCCTTTGGGATTGGGAGTGAAACACAAGGTGGTCAATTTGTCTAGTATTATATACTGGTTGTCTGACTTAATGAGGCAAAGAAAGTGTAATCAAAGCATAAAGTTTAGAAAGAAAGGGATGGAAACTGTATTGTAGATGATATTACTGTATAGAGAATCTATTTTGTAAAATAACTGTTAGAAGAGTTTAATAGGTTGCTGGATATGAAGTTGATATACAAATATTAATTGGATTTTTAAGTACTAGAAACTTATAGAAAATAAATGTTGGAAAAAGTGAGCATTTGAAATATTATCAAGTATATCATATACCTATCCTTAAATTTAAAGAAATGTATCAGATCTCTGCAAAAACACACAGCCGATAAGACTGAAAGAAACTGAAACCTCAAGTAAATCGAGGGATGGTCCATATTTATGCCATTATAAGTCATAATATTTAAAGATATCAGTTCCATTCCAAATATATTTATTATAATCCCAAATTTCCAACAAGGTATTTGTGAAATTGACAAGCTAATTCTAAAAATTATATGAAAAAGTAGGTGGCAAGAGAAACTAACACTTTTTCAAGTGAATAACAGGGTGTGAAGGTTTGTTCTACTGGATATCAAAATACAATAAAATTACATAAATTATTAATGTTGCATTGTATTGATGGAAGAATAGATAGCTAGACAGAAACAAAACCACACAGGTATTAACAATTCATGTGTGATAAAGGCCCTGCCGAGCAGTAAGGTGAGGGAAGACAGTTAAAAAATGACCCAGAGACAATTGAATATTCATAAGAGAGAAATTTTGCAAATCAATGCCTATCATACACCATACACTAAAATCAGTTCCAGGTGGATTTTTGATCTAAATAAGAAACAAATCATAAAGAGAAGGTCTTTATGAAATCAGCATGTCCTTCTTAAAAGAAACAAAAAAAATAAATAAGGTAAAATATGTTAACTTTGACATTAAAATTATGAGCTTTTCTTCATCAAAAGACAGGGTAAGATTTAAAAGGCAAGCTACATATAACTGACAAGTGACCTATGTCCAGGGAAAGACAGAAAACCAACTCAAAGAGGCAAAAACGTTGTCATTTAGCAGTGGATATCCAAACAGTCAATAAATGCATGAATAGATGCTCAATTTTATTAGTTACCAAGAAAATGCATATGTAAAGTTCAACTAGATACTATCACATACACACGCATCCCGGCATCCAGAATTAGTGAAAATGAAAAGAATGGCAACAACAAATGTTGACAAGGATCTGGAACAAGTGTTATCTTCCTACACTGTTGGTGGGACTATTTAAATTGGTATGCACATCTTGCTAAATTGTTTGGCAGTATCTACCAAAGCTGAACATATGTATAGCTTATAATCCAGCAATTCTATTTCCAAGTATATATTCAGCAAACTGCACGTCTGAAAGAGAATGATAAAAATTTTCATAATGGTATTATTTGTAAGCTAAAAAACAGAAAACAGCCAAAACGTCCCAAGATGTTTAGGCTGTAGAATTGGATGGATATGTTGTGTTCTGTTTATCAATAGAATATTGTAGAATAAAATTGCATATGGATGAGCAACCATTATACTCAAGAAAATGAATGGCTGTCACAATTATAATGTTGGGAGGAAAAGAAGCCTGCTACAAAAGTTCAGGATCTAATATTATATAATTCCACTTAAACTGTAGTATTTAGTGAACGTGTTTGAGAGCTAAAACTACCAAGAAAAACAAGAATAGTAAATATTGTGATTACCTTTGTTGGAAAGCAATGAGTAGTGATTAGAAAGGAAATGAAGGGAGTTTCTTTGATGCTGAAATAATTGTGGACCAGTTGTAACACAGTGTTTGCTTTGTGGTAACCTGTTGAGCTCTGCATTTTGTTTTGGGAACTTTTCTGTATGTGAGCTATATTAAACACACACACACACACACACACACACACAAATGATTAACAGAAAACTACATAGTTGAAAGAGTCCTTTTATTTTGATGGAGAATTTAGCAGTGGTAAATTGAGTGGAAATAATGAAGTGAAAATAACACCACCATTTGTAGAAAAGTGTATAATCAATTAGCTGAAAGTTCAATGAAAACAAGCAAATCTTTGCCGTATAGACTGTAATTGAGACTTGTTCAAGTATGAACAGAGCGCACGTTCTAGTTTAAGCTGATGCTACATGTATTGGTTTTATATGTGTAAGGCATTAATGTTACAATGAGAGCAGGCATAAGAGAAAGGAACAGTTAGCATTTTAGCTCAGAGAATAGATTCTGTGCAGGCTTCCTTCAACGAGGGCAAATCCTTTAAGTAAGTGCCAACTGAGTCAGAAAGGATGGCTCCTGAATGAAAATGAAAAGTGAAGCATAAGCCGCTGTCATCTAGGGGAAAGGAAAGGAAAGGGAATAAGTCATTGAAGACGTTAAAGGAAATGGAAACGTTAAGGGTGATGGAGCGTGCCCGAAGATGTCGGTCACATCCAGGTTGAAATTGTAACCTGCGGGCGACAGTGAAAGCAAGGAGGGAGAACGTGGCGATAAGATATTATTTTTTAAAGGAGTTTTTAAGGCAAATCCAGGAAAACTGGTCAAGAAAACATGTCAGTCAAGAAATTAAATATTTATTAAGTACCTACTTTCTGCAAAGCACTTTGCTAAATACTAATGGATAGAAGGAGATGCCGTGTGTGTGTGTGTGTGTGTGTGTGTGTTTGAGAGAGAGAAGGGGGTGGGGAAGAGAGAGAGAGAGAGAGAGAGAGAGAGAGAGAGAGAGAGACCATGTAACTTATAGAAGCCAGGATGTAATTATTCTATTATAAATGTAAAAGAAATTTGCTTTCTTAGGGTTTATCTGAGATGAGCACAGATAATCAGTGAGGGAAGTGAGGTTTTTCAGGGTCTTTAAGGGAAATAGAAGAGGTCCAAAATGTGAAGGCAGAAAAGCACAAAATGTACTTGGCAATCACTAAAGGCTTGGTTTTGCCAGTTCATATATTTAATCTAGGAGATTGACGAGAGATAAGATTGGAATAGTAAAGGAAAATGCACGAAAGGAATGTAATGTCAGTCGAGCAGCTGTAACTTCTTTTCAGAGAAAGCCTTTGAAGTTTTTGAATAGAACCAACATTATAAAACATTCTGTTTTTTTAGTACTATGATACATTTTTTTTCTCTTTCTTTTATGGTTCTTAAAAACCATATCTTTAACTCTAGTTACTTGGGTGCAGAGAGCTGTCTTCTTGATCTCAGTTGTAAACTTGGTGAACAAAAATCTTCCCATTAATCTTGTATGCCATGGAACTTAGCACAAACTCTGTCTGGTTTATTGCAGAACAACAAGACTGGTGGTTTCATAATAGTTAGCAAAGAATCTGAATACAAGGGAAATGGTGGAAGAAGTTTATAATTTTTTCTGAACTTGAACTAGAGTTGTAGCCATTGTAATAAAAACTAAATGACAGGGCCTGGCTGGCATGGCTCAGTGGTTAAGCGTCGACCTATGAATCAGGAGGTCATGGTTGGATTCACAGTCAGGGCACATGCTGGGTTACCAACACAATCCCCAGCTTGGGTAATGCAGGAGACAACTGATCAGTGATTCTCTCTCATCATTGATGTTTCTATCTCTTGCTCCCTCTCCCTTCCTCCCTGAAATCAATAAAATTATATATTTTTTAAAAAGTGATATGTGTTGTGAACATATAGTCAGTTAGTCCTTGGACATATGCAGCAGAGAGGATTCCAAAATGGAGAGCGTTGGGTAAATTGCAAAATTAATACACTATGATGTTTTTCTTCTATGGAAGGCAATTTGCATTAATAATGATATAGCCCAGGTATATAAGTAATTGGAAAAATGTTGACATATCCCCAGTGTCTAAAACAGTTCTTGGCACCAGATGGTATTCAGTAACTAGTCATGTAATGAGTGAATGCATGAGCGAATGCCAATTTCATTTTTAATATTCTCTTTCTTTTATAGCTGATAAAATTCGTCAACTAGACATATGTCATGACTTATTTACATTATTGTAAACCAACGTCCACATAGCTGATATCAACATTTCTTTATTTTTACATAAATAAAATATATTCGTTTCTTTTTCCTACTGTAATTAAACTCCTGTGGAGGAAAATGGTAGTATTTTTTTTTTTTTTACTTGAAAAACTAGGTCCAAACTGGGTTGACCAGGATATATTATTTATTCATATTTATTCATTCTAGCTTTTGGTCTCAAACAAACAAAAACTCACTTGTTTTGTAAGATATGTTTACTTCACCAGTAAACTAGTATGCCTGAGCTGCTACTCACACAAAAGAAACCTTAGGGACTAAGTCTACTCTTGTGGAATGGTATGAGGTTTACCCACAAAAAGGGTGTAGTTATTGACAAAGAGGCTTGAAGAAGATTTTGTTAACGGGCGAGTTTTTATGCTGAGTGAGGAAGGAGAGAAAGATGCAAGAGACATCAGAGAAGGGCCAGGTGATGGAGACAGTGACACTACTTGAACAGTCAGCATAGCCTACCGATTGAACAAGAAGGTGAGAGCCAGCAGTACCTGACTATCCATCCCTGCATTCTGCTTTAGAAACTTTTTAGATGCTAGGTTTTGGGAATTTAGAAGTGAATGAGACCCTGACATCAAGTGCCTGTCTACTGACAGGTAGCTATATATATAAAAGCCTAAGCAACCATTATGACTGGAATGACTGGTCGGCCAGTCGCAATGATGTGCACTGGGTGAGGGGCTCATGGCTGTTTGCAGGCTGGTCAAGTCCCCCAGCGGGGACCCTCACCCAATGGGGCTGTGGCCAGCCTGGGTGAGGGGCTGATGGCCGTTTTCAGGCTGGCCCTGCAGATTTTATTAGCTACCCTACTCATAAGGAAGTAGTTTTGCAGGAAGCCGCTCAGTTCTAAGAACTCAGAATGTCAGATAAGTGCACACCCAGGTTCTCAGGTGTGGCCAGAAGTGAGGTTTTTATGCACTGACTTTCACCCCAGATACAGCTTCCTCCTGGCCATCCAGAAACAGGAGCGGGAAGGGAGATTGGGACAGTAGTAGGCACTGCACATCCATCATTGCTTTTGAACTCCACATGTGCACACAGATTTGGTATTATTTTCACAAATACTACAGAGAGGAAAGCATCACTTAAGCAATGAAGTAATTTGAAAGTGACACGGATTAAATCAGGAGCAGAGGAACATTGCAATTGAAAGCAGGGGGGTCTGAGGGACAGCCTCTTCCCAGGACCTTGGCACCACGTTGCCTCTGAAGCAGCAGTAAATCCATGTGAAGAGACCAATTCTGCAGTGAGTCTATGAATCTGATGAACAATAAACCGTCTTTTGTCATGTCCTTGCCAGCCTTCAGCATTCCCATGTATTTGTCTAGAGAAAAGCTGCTCAATAGACTTTATTCCAATGACATACGTTTTTCATAGTAAAGCCAACCACCTACCCAAGAATGTCTAAAAAGCAATGCCATCTTCAGTGTTTCATGCCAATCCACCTTCGTAGTCTAGTGAAGAGTAATGTGTTACTGCCCTGGCTGGTGAGGCTCAGTTGGTTGAGTGTTGTCCCACGCACCAAGGGGTCTCTGGTTGGATTCTCAGTCAGGGCACATGCACAGGTGGAAGGCTTGATCCCCCGTCAGGAGTATACAGGAGGCAGCAGGTTGGTGTTTCTCTCTCATGCCTCTCTCTCTGGAATCAATAAAATATATAGTAAAGTTTGGTTACATGTTTTTTAAAATTGTTACTAAACTCTTTTGGGTGATTTAGATAAAGGTTGGGAAGATTAAAGGTTGTTCAAGATTACATAGCCACTAAGTGACAGAACCCATGAAATATTAGATTTTCATAGTCTATATTGTTTCCACTATATTACACTCCCTCATTCACTAGAACAAAAACTCTGCAGTTTAAGCAAGTTATCATAAATAATAGAACCACTAATGGAAAATAAACATGTATATAGTTTTGAATAATCCTTGAATTTTCCTCCTTTAGTAATGATTTGTAGTTTATACATAAAGGGAAAGCTTATTTTGTTCTGTACTAATCACCAGCCTGGGTGAGGGCCACAGATTCTGAGCTCATGGGGCACCTGTAAAATGTGGGGCTCAGAGAGGTAGGTGAAAGGGAAATTTTGATCCTTAGGGCAGGTCATCCACATTCAACAACGCGGTAGAAGGGCGGTTTCTTGTGTTTCTGGTGATGTAGGCTGTGAAACTAAAGGCTGTGAGTTTCCCTAGCACCTGTCTGGTCTTCAGAGTTCAGCCTGCTTGGACATCCTCTTCAAATCAATGTAGGAAAATACTTCTTCACATAAATCAATCTATAGATCCTGTGAAATAATTTTTGCATTTGGGTTCTCATATAGCATTAGGGAAGCTGAAACAGTTCAATAACTTCATTTCTTTTAATTTTTTTTTAATGTTTTAAGCTGTTTTTGAGGATTTCCTTGAGCCAGTTTAATTGAGTGAGGTCTAAGAAGGGAAGATGTGAGTGCCAGGTACATCTTTTCTCCTAGACCAAAGCAGGTGGCGCAGGTAGGGACTTGTAGCTCACAAATTCACCCTATTAAGTCAGACTATCGAGGGAGGAATATAATGTTGAGGTAAATCCCAGATCAATTTTTCTCCTGATCTATTTAGAAGTGCTGCATAAATTTGTACTAGACGGTGTAAAACAAACTAGGGACGTGCACAAGCAGTTCACATGTGAAGGCGTAAAGTCTATCAGATTTGTAGTAAAGTGATGCTTTCAACAATCCTTTCACTAGCCGAAACCGGTTTGGCTCAGTGGATAGAGCGTTGGCCTGCGGACTGAAAGGTCCCAGGATCGATTCAGGTCAAGGGCATGTACCTGGGTTGCGGGCACATCCCCGGTGGGGGATGTGCAAGAGGCGGCTGATCAATGTTTCTCTCTCATCGATGTTTCTGACTATCTCTCTCCCTTCCTCTCTGTAAAACAATCAATAAGATTTGAAAAACACACACAAAACAATCCTTTCACTATTATAACCATGTGATTGCTTTAAATGAAGATCATAGACAGCAACTAATGAAAAAATGATTACATAAACTATTCTTTTGTTCTTTTTGTTCAATGGGAAAGTTTGTTCTAAATTTGAGCATGTACATTTCTCTTTATAAAGGTAACATTAATATGATCTACTAGCCTATTAAAGAGGCACATTTTATGCAGGAGTAGAACTGTATTATATATCGTTTGTTTGGGTATGCATATTCTAACAAAACTAATTTGGTGTTTTCTAATTGTACAGTTATATTTATGAAAAAGTAATAATTTTATTCAGCTATAAATATGTATGAATAAAATTATCCTTCTCTGAGAAATAGGAGTAGCTACACTATTTTTTATTTTAAGGTCCTTTGTCACATTTTTATTTTCACACTGAAACATCTGTTGTTTGATGACAAGTCAATTGCTTGTTAGCTACTTGAGGGGAAAACAACATGAAAATATTTTAAATAAATTTATACTTTTATATCCTAAAACAAAGATGTAAACAATTATAATTGTGCTGAGAAGAAGGTGTTTTACTTCTTTCTCTTTTTCTTCCTGCCAACTCGGGCAGTCTTGGACATGGTAGCACTAAAGGAAAGTTAGTGGGAATGCGTTGACATGATTGAAGCTGCAGCAATAAAGGGTGTTTTCACCCGGCTGGTATACCTCAGTGGTTGAGCGTGGACCTATGAACCAGGAGGTCACAGTATGATTCCTGGTCAGGGCACATGCCCAGGTTGCGAGCTGGATCTGATCAATGGTTCTCTCTTATCATTGATGTTTCCATCTCTCTCTCCCTCTCCCTTCCTCTCTGAAATCAATAAAAATACATTTAAAAAACAAAGGATTATATTTTTAGATGATTGTGAGCTGTCATTAAAGTATTAATCATCCCCCAAGCACCAGCCATTACTCCTGTTAACCAGAAACAGTCAGTGAATGTAAAATCATCACTTAAGTGAAGATCTAAAACATAGGGAAGAATATGCTTATCCGCTGTCAGGACTCAGAAAGAAAAGAGCTTTCTGGACGTCTGGGAAGACTGTTGGATAACAAGAGGACACAGACAACAGGAATTCCCAGAGGGTTGCAATTTACAGAAACTAGAAATGAAACTGACCTGTTTTTGAAGATTACCTGGTCCATTCTGTTGTTCACAGTATACGAAGAACTTTCTTCCCTTCTTTCTTTCTTTCTTTCTTCCTTCCTTCCTTCCTTCCTTCCTTCCTTCCTTCCTTCCTTCCTTCCTTCCTTCCTTCCTTTTGTCTAAGTATTCCCTCAAGACTTCTTTATAAAATGCACAGTATTTTTTAAAGTTAGTTGGTTACCATTCTTTCTAAATTGTTTAATTTTAATTAATATTGGCTAACAATTTAGGACAAGCAAACAGAATTTTTACAGAGCCAATAATAATCTATTGCTATAGAATAAAAATATTGGAAAAGACTTGATAAGCAAGAAATTTTTCATGCAGTAGGGCAGTGGTCGGCAAACTGCGGCTCACGAGCCACACGTGGCTCTTTGGCCCCTTGAGTGTGGCCCTTCCACAAAATACCACGTGTGGGCACGCACATACAGTGCGATTGAAACTTCGTGGCCCATGCGCAGAAGTCTGGTATTTTGTGGAAGAGCCACAATCAAGGGGCCAAAGAGCTTCATGTGGCTTGTGAGCCGCAGTTTGCCGACCACTGCAGTAGGGAATAAGGCTGAAAATAATAAAGGAGAAATGAGCACATCAAAATAATATTTGAATAATGAGTGTTAGTAGAAAATATCACTAGTGAGTTAAGTAAGCAATAAATAATTATATAAATGTCAGCAAGTAAAATTTATTATATAACAAATAACTAAATTGGAATATCCACTTTATAAAACAAACAAACAACAACAACAAAAAAAACAAACTATGGGAGAACAAACCCAAAATGGAATGATTTACTGAGGACAAATATTCACTTTGAGATGAAAAACACTGCCTCAACATTTCTGAATGAAATAACTGGTTTTGTATGAGTTCTACCATTGCATAATAACTCATTTAATTTTTACTTTTAGAATTTCAGAGTACCACAATCCTTATTGAGAGAGTCAGGGTAGATTGGACATTTCAGAGATGTAAGCTTTGATAAACAAGCTATGGCAAAAGAAGGATAAAAAAGATCTAACCTCTTGATAAATCACTGTCAGAGCTACAATAGGACAAGATCACAGATGGAGAAATGGAGGGCCCCAGGAGGCAGAGGAAGGTCAAGATGGATGGTATCAGAAGTTACCTTTAATGGAAAACAACTTGGGCAGAATGCTCTGAGCACTCGGTTACTTCAGTGCGGCTTCCTAGAAACCCTTGCCTCACTTTCCTTTCCGTGTTGAAAGGGATGCACTGGCCTCTCAGGAGCTCAGCACTGGGGTGAGACACACAGAGTTTGTTTCCCAAGCTGTCGGCTATGCCTTTTGTAGTCTTCGCCCAGGAGAAGGCCATGGAACCAGAACAGTAGATGGTGATGGGGCAGAGAGCAACCACCCAGCTGACAGGCCCGGCGCTGGGCTCTGAGAAGCCCACCTCCATCCCAGACACCTTGTTCACCTGTAGCCCCCCAGCGGGATTTGCAAGGTTGAGAGTGAGGCTGAAAGATTTCGGGGGCTGTGAGCAGGGATGCCCGTCTGAAGTCACTGTTGTAGGGGAGATCGTGCTTCTCTGTGGATGTCTTTGTTTTAGGTTTTATGTATTTTATTTATTGTACTTTATGTTATCCGCTATGGATTTAACAAAATACCTTTCCCAGGGCCAAGTTGGCTTAATTTTTAGACTCACCATGTGGAAAGGTTCTTGTTTAGAAACGGATGGAACTTTATAAGAAAGGCACATGTCTTTCATAAAATGAATTCCAGGATGATAAAGCTGATGCTAATGCAAGCCCCCTCTGTGAAATAAAGTTTATTCCTAATGTATGATTTTAAGTGTAAAGTAATATATTGAATATATTCACCCCAGATATTTCCATAGATGTGGAATAAGTTACCAGTTTCAAAATGCCCCCAAAAGAATGTCTGAACCTTGACCAAATGGAATATCTTTGACTTTTAAGCTCAGAGGCTGCTATATAAATCTCAAATATTCTTTATTACTCTTGCTAATCAAAGTATAAGAAGTTGATCTCTTACTTCATTAAAGAGCATGCAAAGGATATACAAATGCCTGTCATAAAAACTTTTCTATTGCAAAGACGTAAGACTTGAAATAAAAGAAAATATTATAAGCTACCCTCTGAGGTTAAGTGTTAGTTAAGTTCTAGGTTTTAAAAAACAGGAAATACCTTGGGGATCAAATAATTCAACCTTCTTGTTTATGGGATATAATTTAGCCCATAGAAGTTATCTCCGTATGAACATAAAGACCTATTCAAACCAACCAATGCACTATCCTAACTCCAAGTTGAAGGATCTCTATTGCAACCTCACTGTTGCACTGCTGAGGGTTAAAACAGGTCCTTGATCTATGACAGCGAGGTGTCAGACAAGCTGGCTTCCTGTGGTGACCACAGACAGAAAACATGGACGTCCTTTGCTTGTGGAGAAGCACAAAGCCAGGATTGGCACTGAGAAGGAAGAGGAAGCTCGGAGCACTCGCCCACAGTGAGTCGTGGAAAGGGGTAAGGAAGGGAAAAGCACGTTAACACGTGTGGTCTGTCCACTGTGTCCCACCGTACTGATTGGTAATTTGTATGCAGCAATGAATATTTGCTGAATGAAGAAAAGCAATGCTCTCCTTTTTTTCTTGCCACAATCCTGCAAGGCATGGTTATTCCTAGCTTCCAGGGCATTGAGGCTATTCAGTCAGTCAGCAAATGTTCATTGTTGAGGACCAGGTCTGTGTTAGACACAGCAGCACAGAGAGCACCCCCTGCCCCCCGTTCCATACCTGATTAGAAAATAGGCATATCGGATAATGCACTATGTGCATTCTGTCTCTGAGCTTTATTCCTATGAATTCAGAAAAGTCATGTAGCATTTTTAAGATCACAGGGCTTAAAATATAAAAGTTTTAAAGAAAGAGAAAAAAATATAAAAGTTAGCTTCCCATGTCAGAACTTTTAAAGAAAAAACTTTGAAGAAAAAAACAGTCTATCATGTGAGAGGGCAGCAGAGAAGATGGTGTCATCGGAGCAAAATCAATCTTGGTTAGAAAACGCCGCTGGAAAGAAGTCAATGGGGATAGGAGCAGAGAGCACAGAGGAAGAGGATACCCTGAGTGCACCCGTGTCCAGGACAATGACATGGATTCAGACACAGGAACCTTGGAGGTGAAATCAGTAGCCAGAGAGACAAGGTTGGAAAATTAGAATCAGATGAAAGAGGAACGGGTAGTCTTCCTAGCAGATCAAAAGGAGTTAAAGAAAAATGAACCAAGCATACTGAAAACAAGTTTTCTTTTCCTGCAGAATTCATATAAAAACGTACCCCCCTTCTCCCCTGTCTCATATATGCCCTCACATGCAAGGCAGAACCCAGTGGCTCACAATTCTTCCTCTGCTGTCCCTCCTACTCCCAAACCCCAGCAATCCATGCAAACCTGTCCAGAGATCTCTTTGAAATCCTTGGGACAGGATGGAGGTGTGAGGACACATCTAATTTCAAAAATCATGGGCCTTATTCTGTGCTAGGTGTAGACTCAGGCTTAGACTGAGGTATCTCAGAGATTCCTCTTAGGGGTCAGGACCTCCTCTTGTGAGTCTGAAAGTTGGGCGTGCGTGTGCAGTGTGGTGAGCAAGACACACATATTGTGGAATATTTTTTCTCAGGTTTAACTCTGGGGGTTTTCAGCCTGCCTTCTGGAGTTTACCATGCTTACGTAAGCGCTCTTTAAAAACTGAGGCATGTGAATTTGTGTTGGGTATGTAAATGCAAGAATCTCAATCTTTATGTCCAAAAGGCATACCATGATGCCCAGCCAATGTGGCTCAGTGGTTGAATATCCACCCATGAGCCAGGAGGTCACGTTTCAATTCCTGGCAGGGGCACATGCCCGGGCTGTGGGCTCAATTCTCGGTAGGGGGCATTAGGAGGCAGCCTATCAAAGGTTCTCTCTCATCATTGATGTTTCTATCTCTCCCTCTCTCTTCCTTTCTCCAAAATCAATAAAAACATATCTTTAAAAATAGTATTGTCAAGGGCAGGGGAAAGAAAAGGACACATATGTAATACCCTTTGTAATACTTTAAGCAATAAAACAATAAAAAAATAGTATTAAGAGACCTATCATGAAAAAGTAGAATTGTCCTGAAATCAGATACCTCTTACACAGGACTGCAAGACTGGCCTATAATGTTTGAATCTACATATATCTGTAGTGAAATAAGTGAAATGAAAAAAAGTAAAGGTAGTCTGGCTATTGTGTTCATTCTTCTAGACTCCTAGAGCAGAAGAAAATACTGCTCCCCCTCAAAATATGACAACTCAGGACTTCAAATAGATCAGTTGTTTCAAGAGATCCAATTTACTCCAAACACACACTGTGCCCTGAGAAAATGTGACTAAAATACAAATTGTAAAAATCACAGAACCTTAAAATATTTTCAACTGAAAAGCAATGTTAGAGACCATCTGGTTCAGTGGTTATTAACCTTTTAGGAGGAGAAGAGAATCTGATATAATTTGTGGACTTGTTCTCTGGAGAGAAAAAAAAAGTACATATGCATAACAGTGCAGTTTGCAAAGGATTTTAGGGAGTTCAGGGATTTCTTTAGCCCTGGTTACCAGAGGAAGAATTCCTGAGCTAGTGGAAGCCTCAATTCCTCAATTAAGTCAGAACTACTCATTTTTCAGAACACAGTGACTTTCCTAGAGTCACATGGCTAACTGGTGTTGGAATAGGACAAGGACCAGATAGCCAAATAATTAGCTCATATTTGATGAGAGTTATCATCCACATTACAGGCAGCCATGATGGAGGGACTTAAAATTACCTAACAAAGTTAAACATCAGGTTTGTTTCTTGCTGTTGTAATTCAAGACCATGCCCTACTGGCACCACTAATAAATTTCTAGGTAAGTTCCACTTAAAATAAATTTTTAATTAGGTTGTACTGTTTTCATGTTATAAGTTGCATTTTCTGACCTGCTGTTTCCCTTGTATTTTCAATTTCTTTCTTGTTCCTTTGAAATGTCAAGATAATATATCTCTTTCAAGGGTGGTAGGAAAAAAATGTTGAGACCACTCATGATCACCATCCCAGGGATACTACTGAGTATCAGGTATTCATACTGCTCCATTGTTGCTTTAAGGTAAAATCAGATTCTAGAATAAACAGGCTTTCAAAGATCCGAGTCGGTATCATTTCTATTGAAATTTATAGGATGGTAATCGAAAGTAGGTGCCAGGTTTTCTGACCAGGTAGGCATGCTTATCTTAACGCACAGGCTTAAAGAATGACTTTTCTAGGACTAACAGACAAGTAGAGGGTATGAAGTTATATATCATTGTAATAATGGAGACGATAAAAATAATAATATGGGACCATTATTCTTGATTTTGGCAACATTTATAGGCAGGAACAAAAGGTACATAATTCTTGAATTCTGGGCTTGTGGTCTTTGCCTGACTTCTCAGACAGCAGTTGAGTTCATGAAACCTTTCCCTGTTTGTCCCTGTCATGATGGATTCTGCTACATTAGAAAAAAAAGGGGGGGGGTGTCATTGCTTTTTTAGTGATAGAATAAATCAGGAAGGTGATAAACTTACAGATGTGCTGAAATTGATTAGGACATTTGAGAAAGTATATCTAATGGATTTGCCAGAAATTAGATGTCCCTTCTATCTCCCAATAAACCAAAGAGATTGATTAACTAAAAATAAATGCTATAAGTAGGGCTTAAGATAGTTATCCTGAGACTTTATGCAGTATTGATAGGAGAGTCGATAAACAGTTCAGAACAGATCTTCTTGGCTATATCAGATATTCAAGGGCAAAGCCATGTCTCATAAGACATTTTTGTATTCTCAATATTAAGTATAAAGTCTGACAAATAGTAGGTGTTATATTTATATATACCGTATACATATATATATATACATATATATATATATACATATATATATATATATAAAACTTTGTTATTTATCTTTTGATATATATCTTTATGTGTATAGATACAGACATAGATTTGTGTTGCACTGGTGTTTTCCCATGTCATGTGATTTTTGAGGGGTGCTTAGAAGGCCTTGCAGTCAAATTTATCTCTTCTATGCAGCTGCCTCAGAGCCTGAGACTCCACTGCTATAGCTTCATTCCTTAAAGTTTTGCTTCTTATGCTTGGAGTTCTTAAAGTTAATTAAACAACATTTCAGTAACACTTTATCTTGTGACTGCTCAAGAGGGGAGATATATGCCACAGCCTCTCCCAAATTTATTTTACTCATAATCTGTTTTCAAGAAACTAGTTTTTTCATCCGTGTTGCACAGAACATCCACTGGTAAGAGACACTGTGAACTGCTTCGCACTATTGTATTATGGTTTTACTGCCATAGATAACATCTGAGAGGGCCCTACTGTGTGTAGAAAACCCATGATGAGACGCTTCAAGTAGTGAAAGGGATTTGCACTCATGTCCCAGCTGCTGCTATTATGAACAACAAGCCTCATTAGTGGTGATGAACATTTTCAGAAAACCGTATGAACAGTTTCATGTTTCTGCGTGGTCAGGGCTCTCCGATCAAAAATTACTAGCAACCTGGCTGAGAGAACACGTTTATGGCAAGAGCCCTGAAGTTGGAGACAGTTCAGTACTCGGGGAGGTGTACAGGTTCCTCTCTCTTGGAGCCGTTCATTTACATTCCGATGGGTTGTACACACTTCAGGTCTTTTTCATTTCTTCTGCGAGAGGATTTGTTTACATTCCAGAGCAGTTTTTCTCCCTTGTTAGAGGGGCCGCTGTCTAGCTCCAATATAAACTCTGAGACTCATAACTTCAGGACTGCTCTCCTGTGTGCAGAGCCCGCATTTGCACACACAACATCCTCGTGGGGGATACGGACATGGAAACCAAGCCTGAGATCACCATTAAGTACATAATCAGTCTGCCTCTGACCCTGAAAGCCCATGGTGAGCATCAGGGTGAAATAAATAAATATAGATAATAAAAATTTATCAAGCTTTTCTCATGTCCCAGCACTATAGTAAGTGGTCTATGTATAGTGCTTTATTCTTCACAATAACCATATATAAAAATTGATATACAAATTAAAAGACTGCGGGTCACAACTATCAACCCAACATCACTCTGCCCATAACTGTTGGGATGAACTTCTGACCTCAGTCAGAGCCACTGGCAGTCCCTGTGTTACGATGCACTTTCTTGAGAGCAGGAATTGTATCTGTTTCTGTTGATCAGTGGATCCTTAATGCCTCTGAGCGTGTCTGGCACTCAATAAACATTTGCAGAATCGCTCTACTGTCGTCAGCAGTTAGGAACATGGGTAATATTCTTGAATGTGAAATTTCGGGTGGCGAGTCACTAGCAGAGCTGTCTATGGAGTAATTATTTAATTTGACTGTGCAAATATTTTACAGTTTCAATGAGCAGATCAGGGAAATATTCGGGACCTGAAAATGAGCCACAAGCAGGAAACACTTAGATTTAGTATATATGACTTGTGTGTAAACTGAATTCATTCCAAATGGAATAAATGAAAAGCATTTACCATTACACACTGAACATAGAACAATGTTGTCTCATAACAGCATAGATTAATTTCTGTGCATCATAAGCAGGACAACAGTTTCCTAAGAAATTAATAAAATTTAGTTCAGATTGGCTGATTTTATTAGAATAAAACTTACATGAGCAAAATTTACATGCAAATAGAAAGAAGGATTTTGACCTTATGTGGTAAGTTTATTTACTGTACTTTTTGCTGTAATACATTAATTACAACAATGAATTGTGTTAAATATGTAATCTGATCCCTGTTGTAGTGAGTTTGGAACCATATGTCTGGACATATGGAAACTGAAGCAAACTGATTTAAATTTTTTAAAAAATAAGATATAGCTCTCTGCAATTTCAAGATTTATAATAGCTGAAGAGCAGATGAACAATAAATTTGGATACTTGCTACATGACTGTGATAATCAATGCCAAACTAGAGAACAACTGCAGCTAATGGAGAATATAAACAGAGGTTTTAATTGGACTAAAGGGACTCCCAGTGCTATTAGTAATGGATTTTGAAACACACAAAATACATGTCCTCTAGCCACCACTCTTAATAAAACAGTGGACCAAAAATAATTTTTTGCTTCAAGCTAATCCATATATGCAGACTGCATTTGCCATTAAATTAACGACTTTTTACTTCATGTTTATTATATCATTAAGCTCAGGGACCTACATATATTTTTAATTATCACTTTAGTATTGTAATTAAATTGGACATGTAATTAATTTTAAAAGACAAAGCCATTATTTCAACTAGTGAAATCATGAGCATGATGGGGTTTTCTCTGGGTAAATGTGCTCAAATTATTATCACATTTATTCTGATTCTTGTTGAGCTAGGGCTGTATTTTATTTCATATTATAAAAAAGCTATTGAAATTTATAACTCAAAATTTATCTTAAGAGACTTCAAAATTGGAAACCCCCTCCTCCTCTTCTCTCTTCCAGGCCCTATTACCATCTCTTGCTTTCACTCTATTTACATTTTTAAATAATTTCATCTATGGAATTTCTAGGCTCTTTCTGGTCTTAGAGTTTATTGCTTATCAAATCTCTAGGACTTTTCAGCTTTTGATTCTGCTCTACTGAATTTTGTTTTGAAGCAAAGGTTCCTATTGAATAACATGTCAACTTCCTGCAGCTAAAAATGGGTCAAAATTAGGGTGTGACTATGGAAGGAGACTTTATCTATCATTCACAAACATGGAGAGAGGTGATAGAAAAGGTTGTTCATAGTTATGATACATAGCTGAGTCTGGAAATTGGACTATTATGGCATCATTGTGGTTTTGATTAAAATTTAAATAATCTAAAACATTGAACCACAAGTTATCTGGAGTGGCTTCCAAGGACTGATAATCTAACCGGGGTGCAAAATGAATCAGAGAGACACGGTTCTGCGCCCCTATAATATATGAAAGTATAAGTGAAATAAGCCAGGCAGTTAAATAAAAACACCACATGATCTCACTCATTTATGGATAATAAAGAACATTATAACATAATGAACAAAAAGATAGATACAGAGGCAGAGAAGCATTGAACAGACTGTCAAATTACAGCAGGAAGGCTGGGGAGTGTTGGGGGGGGTGGGGTAAGAGATCAATCGAGGGACTTATATGCATGCAGATAAGCATAACCAATGGACACAAGACACTGGGGGTGGTGGGGTAAGGGAATGTGCTGGGGGGTAGGGGAGGCCGGGGGAAGGTCAATGGGGAAATAAAAAGGAGACATACGTACTACTATGTATAATACTTTAAACAAGAAAAAAAAAAGAAAGTATAAGTGTCAAAGGCAAGTGATGGCGCCTGACATTCTAACCCACAATCCTCAGTTTACAGTAATAGAAAATGATCGCAAAGGCTGGTGAGATGTTTTCAAAGCATAAACAATGGCTCTTGGGCAAATCACATTTGCAGGGGGATGATCTGTAGATGAGGCAAGGGGCAGAGGCTAGGACTTCATTCACATTCTGAACAACTGTAAAGTTGACTAACTCTTTCCACTGGGGAAGAAGTAACACATATATTCAACCAAAACAGCACAATTAATAAAGTAGGATATATTGATACAATTCCCATCAACACAACGAACATAAATAATGTCTTCTCTAGTTCCATGGAGCATTCCAAAACTACTTTACCATAAACTAGGTACAAAGAAAACTTCCATAAATTACAACTAGTAAAAGAATGTTATCTGGTTACAGTAGGATAAAACTTGAAATTAATGGCAAAGTATCAGGGCCATGACTAAGCAGTGCTCAGAGAAACATTCATAATCCTAAATGTTAATGAAGAAATAAAAATAATTAGGAAACTAACCCAAAAATAGTATAAAAAGAGAACAAAATAAATAAGTATAAATGCAGGAATTCATGAAATAGGAAAAATAAATTGTGACTTTTATTTTTTTAAAATTCATTGAAACAGTGGAACCATTATTGAAATTAATAAAAGCAGGAGAAGAGAACATAAATTCTAAAATAACAAATGCTGCAGGAAACATAATGAAAGTATGGAAAAATTCTAAGAATCATAGAAAATGATTTTGTCAAGTCTGTATAAATAAGTTTAAAAACCTGAATAAAAAGAACAATTTTCTAGGGAAATATGATTTACAAATGTTATTTCAAAAAGGGCAAGTCTAAACAGATAAATTATCATTAAATAAAAATTTAAAGCCGAAACCGGTTTGGCTCAGTGGATAGAGCGTCAGCCTGTGGACTGAAAGGTCCCAGGTTTGATTCCGGTCAAGGGCATGTACCTGGGTTGCGGGCACATCCCCAGTAGGAGATGTGCAGGAGGCAGCTGATCGATGTTTCTCTCTCATCGATGTTTCTAGCTCTCTATCTCTCTCCCTTCCTCTCTGTAAAAAATCAATAAAATATATTAAAAAAAAATTTAAAGTTACTAAAGAGCAGCATAGAAAAGGAATAGTATTCAAAAATTGTTTATAAAAGGAAGATAACAATGCCAAAAATAATACAAAATGTGTTTACTATAAAATGATAGCATACACAAAACAAAAACTACCGTGAATCATTGAAGCAAGTTTTATAGATAAATTTTTAGAAAAAGAAGCCAGTAATGGCTAAAAGAATAATATACCAGAAATGGAAAGTTTATTAAATGTTAGCAAATATAGAGAAAAAGGGAAAATTTAAGTGGTGGTTTTCTAGCAGCTAAAAGGGTATGTAATAAAATTTACCATTAGTCCTGATAAAATTGTTGAAGAGAATGAATAAGCACTTGCCTAGCATAATAATAATTATATATATATATATATATATATATATATATATATATATACACACATATATTTTATATAGGGGTAATTTATAAAAAGGTCGTGAGTTAGAAAGACAGAAACATTACCCCTCAAAGCAATAACATGGCAAAAGTATGTATTATAACCATTGTCATGTTTGTTCTGGAGGAACTATGCAACAGAAGATAAGAAAAAGAAATTGAAGAAATATGAACTACAAGGAAAGAGTTAAACTTATCCTTATTTTTGTATACCTAAAAAACCTAGTGCTGGGAGCCGGTCCATCCTTGCTGTTTCAAGGAACCTGGCATATATGGCATACGGTTCTTAATATGTTTGCTCACCTTCTTGGCGCTGTGTTTTAACCAAGGTCACCTCTCCAAGAAAGGTTGAATCCCCAGGTAGGGATTTTCCCCTGAAGTTAGGGAGGGAATAAAACCCCTCAACTAAGTGCCAGGCGGGTAATTAATCACTTTAACTATGAACAATCATGCTTAAGCTACATAATCTTTACTCCCTGGAATGGAGATAAGAAACGCCCTAACCTTTGTAATAGAGATTGATAGGATTGAATCAACTGGTATAAATACGGATGTAACCAGACAGAAAGAGACAGAACTTAGAACACAGAACTTAGAAAAGAGCCAGGAGGACAGAACCTACACAGAACCTGCAGACAGAGGAACTGCGCTGGAGAGAACATGGCGGGGGATCCTGGACTGAACCTGACTGCAGAGGTTGGCAAGAGAGCCTGACTGGAGCCTGGCTACTGAACCTGGCTGGAGAACCTGGACAGAACCTGGCTGGAGAATCTAGCGAGGGAACATGGCCACAGAACCTGGCTGGAGATCCGAAGCAGAACCTCTCTGGAGATCGAGACCAGAACTTGACTGGAGATCCTGGCTAGGTTGCTGATCAACTGAACGCTGTCTCCATGTCATTCCTTCTTCGCCGACTCCGTCTACACCTTTGGGGACCCCTGGACCTGCTGGGGTTGGACCCCGGCAACCTAGGAATAAATTCAATGCAAAATGTACAAGGTCAATATGAAGGAAAAAATTCTATTATTAAAAAAGGAAGATTTAAAAGGCAGAAATCTAAATTATATCCTGAGATAAGAAATCTCAATATCATAGAAAAGTTAATGGTATTAGACAACCTAATAAAGAAAGTACCAAGAAGATTGAGAAGAGTACTATAAGAAAATCTACACTAATAAAAGAGAAACATGGTAATTGGCGTACGACCGCTAGCCTTTTCATTGGCTAATCAGCGAGATATGCAAATTAACTGTTAGCCAAGATGGCGGCCGGCAGCCAGGCAGCTTGAAACTAACATGAGGTTTGCTTGCCTCAGTGATGGAGGAAACCAACGTTCCCCGCCTGCAGCTGCAGGCCTCTGAGTGGGCAGTTTAAGAAACATTGTAACAAATACCGCCGGACTTCAGCCAGCAGATTCGCAACATTGTAAGCAAAGGCCAGAAACCTACTTTCAGCCGCGGGAGGCCTAAGAGCTGGAGCCAAGCCTCAAGATAAAGCTGGCCCAGAATAAAAAAAAAAGAAAAAAAGGAGCGGTTGGGAACTTCAGTCACTCCCAGCCTGAAAACAGCCCTCAGCCCCTCACCCAGACTGGCCAGGTACCCCAGTGGGGACCCCCACCCTGATCCAGGACACCCTTCAGGGCAAACGAACTGGCCCCACCCATGCACCAGGCCTCTACCCTATATAGTAAAAGGGTAATATGCCTCCCGGCACCGGGATCAGCGTGACAGGGGCAGCGCCCAAACCCCCTGATCGCCCTGCGGCTCTGTGTGTGACAGGGGGCGGGGCCCCAAACCCCTGAGCAGCCCTGCTCTATGCCTGATAGGGGGGAGCTCCCCAACCCCTCCTCCTCCCACGGGCCCTGCTCTGTGTGTGATGGGGTAGAGCCATAATCTCCCCATCGGCCCTGCCCTGAGTGTGAGAGTGGCGGCACCCCAACCCCCTGATCGGCCCTGCTCTGTGCGTGAGAGGGGGTGGCGCCGCAACCTCCCCATCGACCCTGCCTTGAGTGTGACAGGGGACGGTGCTCCAACCCCCCAATTGGCCGTACCCTGAGCCTGACTGAGGGTGGCATCACAACCTCCCAATCTGCCCTGCTGTGTGCATGACAGGGCGGCGCCCCAACTCCCCAATCGGCCCTGCTCTGAGCCCGACCAGGGGCTGCACCTAGGGATTGGGCCTGCCCTCTGCCACCTGGGAGCAGGCCTAAGCCAGCAGGTCGTTATCTCCCGAGGGGTCCCAGACTGCGAGAGGGCACAGGCCGGGCTGAGGGACCCCCCTCCCCCCCGAGTGCACAATTTTTTGTGCACCGGGCCTCTAGTAAATTATAAAACTATAAAAGTCAACTCAGTATAGGACTGCCTTATATATAGTGTGATAGACAAATTAAAATGAAAAGAAAAATTCAGAAATAGTTCCAATACAAGTAGGTATTTATTTGATAAATATGAATATGACTAGAAGGTTAAAATTGTTCCAAAACAATAAATATTATTAAGATTTATGGTAGAAATCTAGAAATATATATTGGATTTATGCTTCGCTTTTTAAGATTACTTCCAAATGAATTACAAACTTAAACATTTTTAAAAACACAACCAAAAAACAGAGAAAATTTTAAATATAATTAGAAAATATTTTCATAATCTCCATGTTAAGGGCATATTAAATATGACACAAAACCCAAGAGTATGAAAGAAAGCATTGATAAATTAACAAAAGATTAAAATTTTGCATAGCAAAGTTCCCTATAATCAAAGATAAGATGAATGAAGAACTCAGAAATATATTTGCAACCCATATCAAATAAGTCAAATATAAAAAGATGCTTAACATTACTCACAATGACAGAAATGGAATAAAACTGAGATAGCTCCCTCTTATCAGATTGGCAAAAATTGAAACTTTGATAATACATGTTCAGGTGAGGGTGAGAACCAGTCCCTCTCAGCCTCTGTGGAGGGCCTTTAACAGTATGTTTTTAAACTCCAAGAACACATGACCTTAATCCAGCAATTCCACTTTAAGGATCTATCACACATATGTGCTCAAACATACACGAAGTGACACGAATAAAGTTGATTCTTTTTTTTTTTTTTTAAAGAATAGTGTATTGATTTTTAGAGAGAGAGGAATGGAGAGGAAGAGGGAGCGAGAAACATCCATGTGAGAGTGTAACAGCAATAGGCTGCCTCCTGAATCCCCCTGACCCCGGATGGAGCCTGCAACCAGGGCATGTGCCCTGACTGAGAATCAAACCAGCAACCTCCTGGTCACAGGATGATACCCAACCAACTGAGCCACACCATCCAGGGCAAAGTTGATTCTTTGCACCAGCGTTCTTAACAGAAAATGATTAGAAACAAATGTTCTTTGACAGGGAACTGGCTACACAAACTGTAGTACATACACAGTGGAATTGTAGTACACACAACAGAACACTATAGAATAATAAAATATAAAAGCAGAAAATGGTAGGGAAAATGGTAGGTATGGGAATAATATATAAATGAAAATTTAGGTATAATTTATGAAAAGGGCATGAGTTAGGAGGTTGACATGAATTCTAGAATTGGGTGTATCTTGTTTTTTATCAACATGGGAAACACCATTTAGATATTTAGGGGATTCACGTGTATGTGTGGTGTTTTACTGCAAACTTTTGTTTGCCTGGCTTCCCATTTGTGATAATACAAATGGACTGAAAAGATTTAACACACAAAGAAAGAAAAACAAAAGAAATTGTTTTCAGCCTTAATGGGTTTTGTAGGCATTCAGCCTCTAGCATGGTTGCTATGAAGATATAATAAGTGGCAAGCAATTATTCCAGCTTCTGTCTGTTGGATCATAGGTTAACTGAAAAGTCAAATATTAAATAATAACCTTACACTACGTCTTCTTATATTTTTATAAAGAAATAATATTTCTTGTGTTCTAACATCTCATTATTTTTTGACCCAAAAGCAATAGTAAATGCATGCCTTTGGAATTCAGTTTCCCTAGTAAGGATAAAACAGCAACAACAACAACAAAAAACAACAGCTCTCATTTGTTTGCTAGTTAATAAAATGGAAGCTTGGTAGCACGTTTCAGGCATTAGAAAATTTGCAAGAGCAACTTGGTGGCGGGGAAGGGCAGGAATTCAGTCAGCATCTCAGAGTCAAACAGCATTCAGCTGTAAAGGGAACCAGGACATTTTTGGAACCTACAGCTGTTCATATAAAACCCAATGGCACAAATTGCAGATTCAATAATGGTATGGAAGTCTGTATGTTTCCTTGGGCTGCCATAACAAAGTACTACAAACTAGGTGGCTCAGGACAAAGACCTTGTCTCACAGTTCTGAGGCCATGAGCCAAATGGACAGCTGGCAGGATGGTGCTCCCTCTGAATGCCCGAAGGCCGAGTCTGCACCAGGCCTCCGGCCTGGTTTCCAGCAGCCTCAGGTGCTTCTCGACTTATAGATAGTTTACTTCTCCCTGTGTCTCTCCACCTCATCCTCCCTCTGGGCTTGTCTGCCTCTGTATTCAAATTTCCCCTTTTTGATAAAGACAATAGGCACATTGGATAAAGGCCTAGGATCATTTACTCCAGAGTGCAGCAGCTCAGAGCTGGCCACACCGTAGAGGGAGCGGTGCTCTCTAAACAGCTCCATTCTATTTCTAGAAGTTATAATTATTCTATAAGATTTATTATATAAGATCTTACTATATAAGATTTTCCTGTATTTTCAAGGAAGAACATACTGAAAAAGGCTGTTAGAAGCATTTTAAAGGTATGGAGAGTGCTAATTGGTATTTGCTTGTCAATATGCTGTTTGGAAGATGAAGAATGATTATGATTGAGGTGTGGCAGGTCATGTCCTGTTAATGCTCAAAATCCCAATATTCCAGTGTAATTCCATACATTTCGAAATGCCCACTGCCGCCACAATGCCATCTTCCAGAATTACATTCTTAAGTGATCCGTAATTTTTTTTAGAGTGTATGAGCTCTCTTTAAACTAATCAGAGTCATGTAGCATGTTAGTGCACTGTAGACTCTGAACTCAATTCCCAGCAAACATCCAATGCCTAGATATACGCTGTGGGGTGGAAAATGTCATGCTGATGGCATTTTATTAGGAGCTGAAAACTGGGTCACATCAGCAAATTCTCATTGTATTGTGGTCAACTTTGTACATGAATTTTCCCAGGTGAAGAAATTCAGTATTTTAAGTGTGCTGAAACTTTTTTAAACCGTTAAAATAATATATTAGTGACTCAGTAATTGATCACCATGACTCATTTCATTACAATCAGTATACACTAAAGAGAATGAACTTAAGGTAAAATAACAAAGGCCATACCAACAAAACAGTTGGATAAAAACTATGTATAAGAGGTACTCTCTGCTTCGTAACCTCAAGGGGCATATCTCTTACACCATATGTAATACTTCAAGGTACATTATGTATACATGTCTGCCTTCTTTTAATAGGCCTTAATTTCCCTAAGAATAAAGGCAATGCTTTATCAGTGCTTAAGAATTCCAGCATCTTGTTACCAGAATAAAACATAGTACGTGCTTAATAAGTGTGGAATAATAAATAAATGAATGAATGAAATTGTCGTTGTCTTTACTTCCCGCTCTTGGCACTGACAGTAGCTTATGGCAGTAGGCATCAGGAGTGCCTGAAAGGATGTAATAACATTGAACATCTCCAAATATTTTAAAGGTTTCCAGTACAAAGATTGTACATATAAACCTAGTGGTTGATACTCATCCCTTGCTAATGGACTTAAGTTCTTTAGGAAAACATGGTTGGGTGTTTAAGTACATTTGCTTGTACTCTGTGTATTAACAGATGTTTAAAAGCACCTTAGTGAGAACACTGCGGGGTGATTCATGCTTCAAATAATAGTTGTACACTCGCAATAACAAGATACCTCTCCTCCTGTGATTATTTAGTTCTACGAGACAACAGAGCAATTCGCAATTAGGCTCTGTCATGAGTTAGGGCCACCCTGCACCTATTGAACCTCATCTTCCTTCTCTTCTAAAATAAAGGATAAAACTAGTTTATTTCTAAAAAATATTCTTGCTCTAAATTTTAAATGCTTTGAGAATTATGCCCTGACCAGTTTGGCTCAGTAGATAAAGCGTCAGCCTGCGGACTGAAAGGTCCCAGATTCGATTCCGGTCAAGGGCATGGACCTTGGTTGCAGGCATATCCCCAGTGGGGGGTGTGCAGGAGGTAGCTGATCGATGTTTCTCTCTCATGGATGTTTCTGACTCTCTATCCCTCTCCCTTCCTCTCTGTAAAAAACAATAAAATATATTTTAAAAAAATAATAATTTTATAAAATAATAGAAAACATTGTTCCTTGCATATACTTTATTTTAACACTGTGTCAATATAGGAAGGGCACCATATTTAGTTCTAGGTTATATTATCCCTTAATAGAAGCCACAATAATAACATGGTACAAAAATATTTATAATAGAAAGATTCTTGTAATTTACTGCTTAGATGAGGCCTCAACTTTATTTGACTGTAAGATTACAAACCTGATTTATGCACTGTTATTTCAATGTGTTTTTATTGACTTCAGAGAGGAAGGGAGAGGGAGAGAGAGATAGAAACATCAATGATAGGAGAGAATCACCAATTAACTGGGATCATGCCTGAAAGGCAGGCATGTGCCCTGACAGGGATTCGAGCCATGACCTCCTGGTTCAGAGGTCAATGTTCAAACAATGAGCCACACCAGCTGGGCGAATTTGACCTAATTTTTTTTTTATCTATAAAAGAAATAGAAAAATAACACTGGTTGATCTGCATATCATTTAAAAAATCTCAATAAACAATATTCATTGAAAATAACAGCAAAGCAAAGGATTTCAGTGGCTGGTACCATTGAGCAACAGGAACAACAAATCTGAATATACTAAAGGATTATAACTTAAATCCACTACAGGTTCTGCTCTAACTCTCCAACAGAATGGATGCTGTAGAGGTCACCAATAATCTCCTCATTGGTAAAAGTAATAGTCAATTCTCAGGTCTTATTTTACTTGGTATCTCTGTAGCAAATGGCAGCTGATTACTCCTTCTTCTTAAAATATTTTTTCCCAACAACATTTCCCAAACTCAGTTGCTTCTCCTATGTCTCCTTTGCTGTTTCCTCATCTTGTCTCCTCTGATCTCAACACTCTGATCGCTGGACTTTGGTCCTTGAATCTCTTCTCCTCAGTATCTGCATTCATACCCTAGGGCAGTGGTTCCTAAGTGTGGTCTTCAGACAGGCAGCATAAGCATGACCTAATTCTTCATAAAAGAAGATACACAAATGGCCAATTGCACATAAAAGGCTCCATGTCCTTAATTATAAGAAAAGTGTAGGTATAACCACGATGAGGAACCATTACACACCCATTAGAAAAGTGAAAATTGCAAGGTGACACCTACTGCCTGTAAGGGTATGAAACAACTAGAATTTCTCCTACACTGCTAGTAGGAATGTAACATTGTACAGACATTTGAGAAAAGAGTTTGGAAGTTTCTTGAGAAGTTTAACATACAACTTCTATGTGTTCTCAGCCTTTCCACGCCTCATAAACAGAAAGCATATGCCCACACAAGACTTAAACTTTTAACTCATCTCAGTAAAACCTACCCTAACTACAATCCCCTCCTTGTGTAGTCTCTGTCTACTGTGTTCATCCTACTTTATTTTTCCCAGAAATGATCTCCTTATAACATTTTTTATGTGTTATCTGTCTAGCTTTACTAGAATATAAACTTTATGAGTTCAGGGATTCCTTTCTGTTTTATTTATTCCTGTGTCTCCAGAACCTAGAATAGTATCTGGCATAAATGCTGATACCTGTTGAATGAATAAATGTCTGCCAAGAAGTATCCAAGCCATAGCCAGTATAGCTCAGTGGATAGAGTGTTGGCCCATGGACTGAAGGGTTTTGAGTTCAATTCTGGTCAAGGGCATGTACCTCAGTTGCAGGCCACAGTCAGGGCATGTGCGGGAGGCAACCAATCGATGTGTCTCTCTCACACCAATGTTTCTTTCTCTCTGTCTCTCCCACTCCTTTTCTTCTCTCTAAAAATCAATGAAAAATTTCCGCAGGTGGGGATTAAAAAAAAAGAAGTATCCGAGAAGCCATGTACCCTGAACCTGGTAGCAGCAAACATAATTTATTGCTCTTTAGGTTCCCCATTTCTGGATTCTGGATTTTTTTTTTATTAAACTGTTATGTGCAACACAATTGATCAGATTCTAGTTTTCTTTGTAATAATCCTACTCCAGTTAAAATTCTTTTTTTTTTCTCCTTTTCTTTCTAGTCATGATTCTTTTAGATAACCTGTTAGTCATATTTATTGCTTTTGAGATGATAAGGTGGTAGTATCATTCATATAGGTAACACTTGTTAAAGGCTTACGCTACATGAAACAATAATGCTTTATATGCATTCTCTCTTTTAACCCTTCTAACTACTCTAAAATAAGTGTTAATCTTCTCCACACACCACAGGTGAGAAAATCGAGGGACGGGGGCTAAAGAACGTGTGCAATATCAAACAGATAGTGGCTATGTCTAAACTCTGAACTCAGGCCCATATTCTTCAACTAATTACTGACCCTATTACTACTTACAAACAATCATATCAATTAGATATTGTTTTTACCTACTTAACTTTCAAAAAGTAATCAAGTTCTAAGTTCATGGAGGGGAGGCATATTGAAGGCCATTATTATATTCTTCTGTAAGACTAAATTCCCCAAGAAGTACATAAAGCCACTTGGTCACACAGCTAGCTGATGACTGAGCCAGGAGAGTGTCTATGATCCTAGGGACATCTTTTATTTCCTTTTCCATGATATCACAGTTGGCATAAGCCATAATTTATCTAGCAAATTATATGTTTGTGACTATTTTCCAGGTGACTACTTGACTTCCTTTGGCTAAAGACTTCTGAGTAATTCTCAGTTATTCCCAGGAATCAAGTGTAGTAAAAGCAGAAAAAAAAAAAACCATTCAAATTCCTAATAAGCACCTTGAGAAAAAGTGGAATAATGTAACAAGTCAGATTTAAATCTGAAATGTTATGCAAGCATCTATCCTACTAGAAGGCTAATTGAATATAAGTATATCTTAATATTTGCATTTTAGACAACTGGAATGGGCTTGCAGTAAATAAAAGGAATGCTGACCTCTGCCTTTAATCAGGGGCTATGCTTGAGGTCAGGTCAGTTGACTAACAAGGATGTCTAGAAAAGGGAATAAATGAAGATAATAGGACAGGAAGGCTATTTCCCATTCTCTTTTATCATAAATAAGTCCAGAATCTAGAAAAATTCAACCTCTCTAAAATGCCCACATTGTGCCTTTTGAATAGAAAGAACATGCCAATAGCTACTCTAGTCACTTGGCATAATCTTTATACAGTAGATATTCCTTTAGTGTTTTGCCAGAGGCAACAATACTAAATTCAGTTGAATTTAGTGAGCCAAACTTTTATTAGCTTTTAATTCTATATACCAACTGTGCAAAGTATTGAAAGACATACAAATATGAGAAAAATCTGATTACCATCCTCAAAGAGATTATTAGCTAGTATGGAAATAAAAGAGTTAGTAGAGCCATCATTCTTATGAGAAGTTGATGAGACAGTCAAGTAGATATGCCTGCGACAGTTAAATGAGGACTGACATTCAGGAAAATTTCAAGATGTAAATATAAACTAGGAATGATCTACCCAGAGGTAATACTGGAGAAGGATGAGATTGTGGAGATAAATTAGTTATAGAGAACTCAATAGGGCCAGGAAGATTGGAGGAGGAAGCAAAATGAAATAATGAGTAGTTTGTTTTAATTTTATGAAATTAAAACATAAGAAGAAAAATAAAAAGCGTGTTAAATGGTGCAGAATGAAGATGGGATAAGCAATGAATTAAAGACAATGGTTTTTTTTTTTTATTAGTTAAGGTATTACAAATGTGTCCTCATCCCCCCCCATTAACCTCCAACCTCCCCCCCACACACAAACTCATGCTCCCATCCCCCTGTTGTCCATGTCCATTGGTTTGGCTTATATACATGTATACAAGTCCTTCTGTTGATCTCTTCCCCTTACCCCCGCCCTCCCCTACTTTCCTTCTGGGGATTGATAGCCTGATCGCTGTTTCTCAGTCTTTGGGTCTGTCCCTTTTCATCAGTCTATGTTGTTCTCTATAATCCACAAATGAGTGAGATCATGTGGTATTTATCTTTCTCTGACTGGCTTATTTCAGTTAGCATAATGCTCTCCAGTTCCATCCATGCTGTTGCAAAAGGCAAGAGTTCCTTTTTTTTACCGCAGCATAGTATTCCATTGTGTATATGTAGCACAGTTTTCTAATCCACTCATCTGCTGATGGGCACTTAGGCTGTTTCCAAATCTTAGCTATGGTGAATTGTGCTGCTATGAACATAGGGGTGCATATATCCTTTCTAATTGGCGTTTCTGGTTTCTTGGGTTATATTCCTAGTAGTGGGATCACTGGGTCAAATGGGAGTTCCATTTTTAGAAAGACAATGGTTTATGTTCAGTCTACTGACATTACATCTGGGAGAATGCTAAATTACATTTAAGCATATTTTTAGGAAATCATCAATGAATTTTGGTAATGGGGGATGAAATAGAGTCAGGAATGCTCTGAATTTTAACCAGATAATATAAGTAATTTTGCCCATATTGAATTGTTTTATTAAGAAAGACAAGGTGAAGGGTATGACATATTTAAAGAAAGCCCTTACCATTAAGTTAGCAATGATGCAAGAACCACATGGTAAGTACATGATTGTAATGAGTTGGGGTATCTCATGCGCTGCTGGTGGGAATGCAGACTGGTGCAGCCACTGTGGAGAAGTTTGGAGTTTCCTCAAAAAACTAAAAATGGAACTTCCATTTGACCCAGTGATCCCACTTCTAGAAATATATCCTAAGAAACCAGAAACACCAATCAGAAAGGATATATGCACCCCTATGTTCATAGCAGCACAATTTACAATAGCTAAGATTTGGAATCAGCCTAAGTGCCCATCAGCAGATGAGTGGATTAAAAGACTTTGGTACATCTATGCAATGGAATACTATGCCGCAGTAAAAAGGAAGGAACTCCTACAATTTGCAACAGCAGGGATGGAGCTGGAGAGCATTATGCTAAGTGAAATAACTCAGAGAAAGATAAATGTCACATGATCTCACTCATTTGTGGACTGTACTGAACAACATAAACCGATGAACAAAAACAGACCTAAAGACAGAGAAGCATCGATTAGATGCTCAAACCTCAGAGGGAAGGTAGGGGAGGGTGGGGGTGAGGAGGAGAGATCAACCAAAGGACTTGTACGCATGCATATAAACAAAAGCGATGGACAATGACAACAGGGGGTGAGGATGAGGGCAAGACTGGGGGGATGAGGGGACAATGGGGGGGATAAAGACACATTTGTAATACCTTAATCAATAAAAAAAATTTAAAAAAAGGATAAGTAGTTTAAAACATATCTCCCAGTTGTAGGTCATAATTATAGTTGCCCTTCACATCTATAAACTTAAAATGTGACATAGTCTTATTTGTACCATTAAGCTTACATTTCCTCTTGTGATCCTCGGTGTCAATCACAGAGGATTTGGGAAATGAAAGATTTCTATATTCTAGACACTCATTTTTAATCACCTGTCAAATGCAAAGCCTGAATGGTAAGAATGAGAAAGAGGACTAGATTAAATTCAAGCTGCATAATCAAGGAATCTGAGAACATTCAATTTTGTCAATTTTGTGAAAATTAAAAATAGAGTACATTTGAAGGTATTTTAAAGAGGGGAATGAAAGTACAATGATAACTTAAACAGGAAGAGAGTTCTAAAGAAAAGCCTGAAAAGCTCTTTGAAAGGGCTTCTATTGAAGTAGTACAATGATATGTGAAATCTTCACATGCTGTTTGTTCTGAATGCATGTTCTCTCAATCGTTGAAAAGAACAATGAACAGCGCGTGTCGAATTCTTGCTTAGCATATTAACTGGGGAAAGAAAACTTTGTAAAAGTTTGTCTTGACAGCATCCTGTGACAGGATCTCATAATGATCCCAGTTCTACTGAATCAACTGAATCTAGTTTCTCAGCTTCTCCAAGGTTCTAGATCTTAGACCTGACATTGCATGGTCACTGTGAGCCCTCCCTCTCTCTCTTTTGCCACCCTCATATGTTTCTTCAGCTGCCTTCTCCTTTCTGTTCTTAGAGTCACCAGTGTGTCGCAGCTTTTGACTTGATTCTAACACTACTGTAAGTCTACCGAGTTTCTAGGCCTCTTATCTTTACCCGGTTTACTTGAGCACCGAAGGTCAAGTTCTCTGGAAGGAGAGATAGAGTGCATGGACAAGATCTTCAGGAGGAATCAACACCTGTGAAAGGAAGCAAGGAGGGGAGCAGGTTTGGAAAAGAAGGGAAACTCTGATACAGCCTGACAGAGCCTCACCCAACCACACATCGCTTTCCACAGCATTGGCTCTAAGAGTGCTTTCGATGGGTTTTTATTCCACGATCCACACCTCCCACTCCATCTAGATCAGTGGAAAAGCTGATGATGTCAGAAGTCACGGAGGCAGCTGATTTTGCTGACTAGAACTCGAAGAAGCTGACAGCAGTCTCCACACCGGGGCAACATCCGTGCCTGACACGTTAGCCATATTAGTTTCCTAAAAAATATATTTAAAAAGTTTTTCAGTTTCAAGAACATGGATTTTGTAGGCAGAAAGACAAGTATTTGAGTTCCTAAATCTTCCAATTGCTAGATGATTTATTTTGGATGAATTATCGAATTGATCCAAGTCTCCTTCTAGTCATCTGTCAAAAAATGATTGCACACACTTATTTGGTGGTTATGAGTATTTAATGAGACCAGGAATTCAGATTTCTGAGAATAGTGCTTAAATCAATGCTTGGCTGTCTTAACTCATTAAATATTGTTGTCTGGCCTCTATTTCTCAAAATATTATAATCTCATCCCTTTCATGAAATTGACTTTCTTGGTTCTCCTACAACTCCAGTAAATTCTGATCAATTACCTTCTTGACCCCCAGCTTTATTGAGCTATCATCGACATAAACATTGTGAAAATATAAGGCCTACAACATGATGATTCAATACATTTATATATTGTAAAATAATTACGTACTTTTCACTTATTAATTGTTCACTTCTGTGTTTAAGTGTATATTTCAATTTACCTGCTGATGTAAAAGTCTCAATCCTCAAACCCAACATCTTAAATTTTTACTAGTTCAGTGACAGTAATTTAATATTGAAAAAACTTGACTCTTATGATAAAATCATTTGAAAATTAATGACAGAGGAACTTCTGAAATGCCAGCAAAGCAGAAAATTTCAAAAAGTGTATTTAAGATATGAACTAATCAAGGAAACAAAGAAAAGAACACAGAACATTAAACAAGTGTTGCTTCAGAAAATTACAATATGCTCTTATCTAGACTAGTCAAACTCAAGTAGGTCTTCTTTATGCATTAATTTCTACTCCAGTCTCTTGATCTGCAAGATAAGCTGCATTATGATATCTAAATCAGATCATCAATTGCCATGTATGACTTTTTAAAATATTAGGTATTTTTCCAGGCTGCAAATAACACTTATAAATACGTTTCTTGGTTAATGACTCTGTACAGCCCATCTCTAGTGAACATCTTGTATATGAATATTGTGATCTTTATGCATTTTATCTAGACATGTCTTTTAAAAATTTTCTCTCTATTGGATAGCAACCAATTGGCTACATTCTTAGGCTATGTCAATCAACTACTATAAAAGAACTGATTTGCCATCCTGGATTCCAGATTCCACTTCCCTCTCAGTTCCACATAATCACACCCTGATGGTCATATTCCATAGATGATTTAGATTGGTTTCTCAGATTCATTATGACTGAACTCACATTCTTTTTTACCCACATCCAGACCAACAACTCTTTGTATCTACGTTTAACACTAGGGATCTCTCTGGGTTTTTGGTTTTGTCCTTCAAAATCCATCCTATCTAGAATCATCCGAATCAGGAAAATCACAGACGTAACTCTAGTTTAAGGATTCTAGCAGTTGCCTTTTCCTTGATGTTTTATATGCCGTTTTTTCCCAACTTGAATCTCTCTTACACATTGCTGTTGGTTTGAACTTCAAGAACAGAATATTTATGATAATAGTGCTACTCAAGAGTTCAAAGTAGTTCCTATCAGTCTATTGCATCTAGTAACAATACTTCTACTACAGTGGGGCCTTGACTTACGAGTGTCCCGACTAACGAGTTTTTCGAGATAGAAGCCGTCTCTCAGCCGATTTTTTGCTTTGAGTTGCGAGCTAAAATTCGGGTTACGAGCCAGCTTCAGATACCCCACCGCTAGTTGGCACAGTGAACATCACAGTGAACGCCACAACATCAGCCCAGCATCACGTGTCTCACTCGTTCACTTCTTGATTTGACATATGAGTAATTTGAGTTACAAGCTCTGTCACGGAACAAATTAAACTCGTAAGTCAAGGCCCCACTGTATTTTAAGGGTCTCTAAAATCTGTCTCTGTTCTAACCATTTAATATTGTTTTTTATTTTTTATTTGTTATTTCCCCCTCATAAAATCCTCTTCTTCAGGCTGCTTGTTTCTTAGAGTCTCTCCCAGCTCTCCCCTTAAATCCTCCATGATCATGTCCAAGGATTTGCTCTCTGTCTACCCTATTAAAATGCCCTTTCACCTTCTGTCCATTTATCAACTTCCTTTCAAGCCCAAGAACGGACTTTCAGTTTTCCTTCCTGTCTAATGGAGTATTTAACTCATTGCTCAGCCTGCATCATCTGTTGAGCATTTACCACAATTTGTATTAAGCATTTACCACAATTTGTCATACAATTAATATCTTTTTATATGTCATTATTATCAAGTGGTCTACATCAGTCGTCTTATGTAGAATATATTATTTGTTTCATATATCCATTTTATCATCAACTAGCTTCTAAGCATCTTATGAATAACCAATATTTCTCACCTTTCTCTTATGCTAAGAAGTACTTAGTACAGATATAACATTATCATTAGCATTGAATACACAGCAGGCACTTAAATACTTGAACCTCAGTCTGTGGGGTTTTAGTACATCCTAAGGTATTCATGAGAATTTTCTGTACAATCAGTTATATGATGCCACGTACACTAGGCCTCTAATCATGATATGAGGGGACACTTTATTTTATAAATTCTCTGACAATAAATGTATATGAATGAGCATCATCTAAACAGTTTGTGCTGTTGAGAATTAGTGTAAAATTTCCTGTTTGATAGGATCCTTGTATTCTTGCCTTAGCTGTTTATATGAGACAGTGGTTCTCAAACATTAGCATGTATTTAGAATCACTTGAAAGGCTTGATAAAACACAGAATGCTGGGCCCACCTGAGAGTTTCTGATTCAGCAAGTCTGGGATGGGGCTTGAGAATTCACAAGTCTGACAGGTTCACAAATGACGCTACAGCTGCTACTGCTAGGACCACACTTTAAGAACCAGTGATCTAAGAAATGAGAAATCCAGATAGAGGACCAATTTTTTTTTTTATCACTGAAGGGTGTCAAAAAGGAATTTTGGAAAAATGCCAACACAAAATGCCACAAGCAGAATATATTTTCAAAAAAGAACATTGCTCTCCTGTATTGAAGGTCTACAACTATGAATTTTAGGACCTTTTCACAGCCTATCCACCTAAAACCAGTTAAAAGTTTGCTGTTCTCCTTGCATAGTGTGCTCTGTGAAGGAAGGCACTAAGTGTATACATTTTTATAGACCGCATTCTAAAATAAATCAATGAATGACTTTTTATTATAATATTTTCAAATAATTATGCTTTGGGTTAAATATTTTTTCAACTTTGCACATTTGATATATTGAATGCTAAAAGAAAACAAGTATTATTTACTAGGCCTCTGTTCATATTTTAAAATAGCAATATTTTTCTCTGGGGGTATGTGTTCTACATGCATTTAACTTACTTCAGCCCCTCCCCCCCGAGTGCATGAATTTTGTGCACCGGGTCTCTAGTTACTAATAAGTAATTTCTATTTCTGGATTTCACATGTTTGATGTCATTCTCCAACAAAATAAAAGAGAAGAACATTTGGAGCAGCAAAAATAAAATTTAATTTTTGCCTTTCACGTGTAACGTCAGAGGGATGGTGCTGCTGGGCACTGCAACTCTTTAGTTCTACTGCAAGCATAAAGCCCAGTCTAAACTATGACTGTAAGTTACTGGGATTTCATTTGAATGACACTGAATTACATGCCGAGTGTCACAATAGGCAACTATGCTGTGAGGGCTTTTAGTTATTGGGAAAGCTGAAAATTGCAAGTGCGGGAATAAGTATGTTATGTTACAGGCACTACAGATTAAATGTGGATAAAAGCCTTGATCTAAAGTGATGTCCTGAATGAACTGGGGGAAATCACCATAAGAATTAAGTCTCTAAATAGGTTGCACCAGCAAACTCCACAAACACTTGGGATGTAGGAATCAACCCTAGGGATACAAGGGTCAGGCCTTGGGGTCTGACTGCTGGTAACTACAATGCCAGGGTGCTTTGGGATCTATCTTGCCCTAAAATATCTCCCCTCTTCATTTGTTACCTGAATTTTCACTGGGATGATTATTAAAGTATTAGAGATATCAATTGGACATTTATTCTCAGGAGAACAGCTAGAACACATGCACTGCTATCTGTTCCATTCCATCCTCATTTTTCAAGTATTCCCAGCCTGCACTTGTGTCATGGGCAGCCTAAATCAGAGCATGAGACTTTCCATTGTGCCTCTTTAAACACATCTTCAGTTCTCTTCACTATCTAAATCTATTGAGGTAATTCAGAAATCTGACTCCTGGTCTAGGGCACAGAAAAAGGTTGGGTCTTTTAGAAGCCTCTGGAGACCTCCCTCTGGGTTATATTTGTCCGAGACACTTCTAATGGGAAATGCAGTCACTCATTCCAACTGCCCTGCATGTTGAAAGCTCCCCAGATACACGGGGTAAACCTTCACTCAAATGTGGAATCAGTGTATCTAATACTTCTTCCTCCTCCTTCTGACAACTTTGCAGAGGATAAAACGAGGTTTGTCCCATGATTTGCTATTTATGGGCCCATGTTGGTACCCAAAGAGCACTTTTTCCTTATTAAGTGTTCTATAAGACAATTTATTCTGGAATGTTCCCTGGAAACAATGCCAAGTTTGATTTTTCTACTGTTGGGAGTGATTTGAACACCCACTGTTTTTCTGTGCCCAATAAACTGCCCTTCTTGGTTTCAATGGCTCCTGTTGCTGTGCAGATGGGCATTAATACATGTATTTTCTCAATAAGAAGATTGAGGCCGATGAAGCCTATGACCCAACTAGTTGCAACCGTGTGCCACGGTAGTCATATTTTTACAGCAGTCACAGATCCACCTGTTGTTATCTCTGAGACTGTGTCTTTAACAAAAAAAGTTAATATATTAGAATAAAAACAAATTTTCAAAATTGTGTCACTAGTAGTTATATCAATGTGTAGACTACCATTTCCTTCAGATTTTGATTATCATAGAGATAGATAAAACATACAAAATAGTCTCCTATTTTAAACATTGCTACTTCCCACAACACTCTCTAAATGTTTGCTGTTTGTGATTCTTTTGAAACTTTTAGTCCACAGTCCTCTAGCTGAGAAACTAAGATTATTTCACATCGAGTACTTATTTGTTTATAAGCTTTACATTCATGGCAGCAAGTACATTTCAACTTACAATGCACTTTAATGCCTGCTGACAATACAGTTAAAACTTCTCATCGAGGTTGGATGTCCCCAAAACCTTGACAACAAAATCAATAAAAGTAGCCTTGCATCCTGTGTACTATTTCTTTGGAGAATAAAAGAAATGCAAAATAAGTCAATGAGAAACCATGGGCAAAATATTTTAATGTGTCATCATCAAAGAGAATATAAAATCCTCTGTTCTTCAAATACCTATTACTGCCTCCTCCCCTCTCATTTCTTTATATTTGCAATCTTGCTGAAATCAGTAACTGGAGAACTGGTATGGCCATCTTTTGCAGGCTTTTGCTATTCAGACAAAATGTGACAGTCCTCAAAGAAATCTGAGAACAGAATACCCCAGGTAGTTATTTTAACCTTCAATACATCATCAAAGAGCTACATGTTTAAAAAAAAATTCCATTGACCATCCACTTGTTCATTTCCTCCATTCCTCCTCCTCCTCACTTGCCTTCTTTTCAAACTTGAAAGGGTACAGACTCTAGGAGGGTGAGGGCATGTGCTGGGCTGTGGGGTGGTGGTGGTGGTGGTTGATCTGTGGGGGAGGTCCATGGGGGAAAAGGAGACACATGTAATGCTATATGGAACACTTTAAACAATAAAATGAAACTTTAAAAAAAAGAAAAGCCAGTTATCTATGTTAACCCAAATTTTAAAAAGCTGAAATGAGAGGCAACAGTATATATTTGGGATCAAAAATTGTAATTTGGGGAGAACAAATTCAAGCAGAAGCCCAAATAGTGTTTCTCCCCCTTTCTACACAATAGGGGCTAAGAGTTTTTATGGGGAAAAGGGAGGAAGATGATTCGTATTAAAGAAAATCTCACTGGTGCTGGATGAAGTAAGGTTAAATTGTTCTTCAGGGATTCACTTGAGATTTGGTCATCAGGCAAAGGCTAGATTTGCGCTTCATTGATTGGTTAGCAATGTGGTCACTGGCAAAGTTCAACATTCTTACACATAGGATATTCTTGTTCCTACTGAGGTTTTGAAACATTGGCCATCTGGTCCAGTCAGAAGGCGAAAATAAAACAGGGCGTTTAGGGCAGCTTCTCTGAAGCGGCTACCCCCGCTCTGCTATCACCTGGCTCCAGGCATGTCATCTCTCACACTTCACATCTGAATCACCCGGACGACCTATTAAAACACAGGTTCCTGGCCCTGACCGGTTTGGCTCAGTGGCTAGAGCATTGGCCTGTGGACTGAAGGGTCCCAGGTTCAGTTCTGGTCAAGGGCATCTACCTTGGTTGTGGGCACATCCCCAGCACAAGGTGTGCAGGAGGCAGCTGGTCGATGTTTCTAATTCTCTATCCCTCTCCCTTCCTCTCTGTAAAAAATCAAATATATATATATATATATATATATATATATATATATATATATATATCAACACTAATAAAAGAGAAAAATGGTAATTGGCGTACGAGCTACCCTTTTCATTGGCTAATCAGGGCTATATGCAAATTAACTGCCAACTAAGATTGGCAGTTAACTGCCAACAAGATGGCGGCTAATTTGCATATGTAGGCACAATGCAGGGAGGTGAAAGGGAAAACAGGAAGAAGCCCCCTGCCACTGACAGTGATCGGAAACCCAGGGGGGAGCTAAGAGCTGGGGGGCAGGGCAAAGGCGGCCCTGGGGCTGCCTTTGCCCTGCCCCCCAGCCATGATCGGAGAATCAGGCGCCTTTGCCGCCCTGGCCAGTGATAGCAGGAAGTAGGGGTGGAGCCAGCGATGGGAGCTGGGCACGGTCGAAGCTGGCAGTCCCAGGAGCTAGGGGTCCCTTGCCTGGGCCTAAAGCGAAGCCCACGATCGTGGGGCCACTGCAGCTGCGGGTCCCCGCTGCCCGGGCCGGACGCCTCAGCCAGAGGCGTCAGGCCTGGGCAAGGGGCCGATCCTGCGATTGGAGAGTGATGGGGGTCAATGCCTGAGGGCTCCCAGTATGTGAGAGGGGGCAGGCTGGGCTGAGGGACACTCCCCCTCCGCCCCACACCCAGTGCACGAATTTCGTGCACCGGGCCCCTAGTATATATATAATCTATATATCTCCCCACAGGTTCCTGGGTCTGACCCAGTGGGTCTGGGATGCGAGCTGATAATTTACATTGCTAACAAGTACTCAGGTGACGCTGCTCCTGGTCCCAGGACCACACCTTGAGAACAGTGTTCTACTCCTGGACCCACGGACCAGAAGCATAGGTGTTACCTGGGGCATGTTAGAAATTCAGAATCTCAGCAGCCTCCTCCCAGTGCTATGTCATTAGAATGTGCATTTTAACTAGATGGTTTAACAGGTGCATTCTCCCAATGATTCATATGCTTATTGGAGTTTTCAAAAATCAAGGTTCCCAAAAGTAGGATGGAGCAGGGTTGAATGATTTCCCTAAGGCTGGATAAAGCACCACATTGCCAGGTGTAGAGAAATCCAAATGGTGAGAAGCCTCACATTATGTAAAAATATATACGTTTGCGGCCTATGAAAATATCCTTTAAAAAAGATCGTTGGTTGCAGGTTGAGGAGCTTCAGATTCAGTGACTACACACCTAGCAACCCAGGTGACAAGCAACACAGAAACAAGGCGGCGTTTGCAGGGCAGTAGCGGGCCAAAGCAACACCCACTTACTAGAGCCCAGAAATTGTTAAAAAAGAAGACGCCTTCAGGCAAGTGTCCACCTACCATCTCAGGCGCTTTTGCCCTTGGGGGATAGAATGACTTTTGCATGGACTGTGTCCATGTTCCATGTTCTTAACTTAAAGAATAATGGCAGGCCTGACTGTGATAAGTTAATAAGTAATTCTGAAAAATCGAAACTCGGGCTAGGGTGCAGAAATGGCCCATAAAAGGTAAATATAGGCAGTAAATTTCTATCCCCTTAATTTTTCTTTGTCCACTATCAAAACCTCATTTATAGAAGGAATATCAAGAAAGGCTTAATTATCTATAAAGTAAATATATCTATTTTATCCCCTACTGATCATGATACTATGTGTTTTCAAAATTATGTTGTTTCATGTTTAACACTTAAAAATAAAATTCAGTATTAAAATGATAATGGAATGCAATCTGTGACAAGTCTTTGCAATGTTCCTTAGGGAATATGTTTTACCAGAACAAAGAAGTATGTACCAAAGATGGTGGGTAATTATTAGGCAGTCAAATCTTTTCTAACACCGGTCAGAAAATAGAGCATCCATAAAATGATATGGGCTAGAACTTTAACAATATATTGATAATCTAGTTTATGTAGGAGGCTTTAAAAGGATAGTAGTATAAACATTTCTTAAACATCTATTTAATCTTTTATGCTACTGAAATTTCCTGTCCATTTTTATTTCAATCTTGCATAAGGAAATATATTTTGTTGTCATATTCAATTCTCCAGTTCACATTGCTAAATGTGGCCTTTCTTATCTTTAATTAGAAATGTCATATTTGATTTTAGAAATTGTAATGCAGATTGAAAGAAGTTACAGCTTTTTATAGTTCTATGGAGACATCTAAAGTTATTTTATAACCTAATAACTATAACAGATTTTATCGTGATTTAAACTGCCTTTTATGGGTCTAATTCAGATAATAATTTACTAAATTTACTAATCATGTAAGCATCTCAATGCAGTATTTCTTATTAGACTTTACTACTTTTTCCTGGAAAAGAATAAAAAATAGCACAAAAATGCATTGCCTAAAAGAGAAATCCAATTTTCAGAAATGAAGCACATTTTGAACAATTTGAAAATGACTCACCCCTCATTGTTCACTTGCTGCCATGATTATGATGACCTAAGGAGGGCAAACTTACAGAAGAACGAAGTGAACATTAACATTGACCTGGTTCTTTTATTTAGTTTTTTTCTGTCCTCTCACAGCCAATATTTCTATGATTTCTTCAAAAGGATCACACATTTGCCTAAAGATAAAATGAATACTGTTTTTATCCAGCAATCATTGGCAGGTAACATAATACACATAAAATAATTGCATATGATTATTCTTTTTTTTTTTTACGTTAATGCTGGAATGACCACTGAGCCTGACTACAATTAGCAATTTTCTGCTACATTTAGCCAAAGCCTGGGTATATGGTTACACAAATAACTTTTCTTTTGAGAAGCTATGCTTCATTTGAACTACCCAAGAGTTCTGTCTGCTGATTAATGTTTCTCAGGCAGACCCCAGTGTGGATTCTATGACTAGTAGGGATATATTTCTGGTTTCTAATAAAGTGATTAACCTCTGTCTATTCAATAGATACAATTATAGCCATACTTCATGTGCGGGAAAATTGGATTTTCCATGTAGATCTACAAATAAAGAAAACACCATTTCCAAGGATGTCCTAACATTCTTCTCACTAGGAAATCACACAGATGTCAGTCTACACAGCTGCATAGAAACCAGCATTTTTCCTGCCCCAGCCTCACGGTCTTCCTTTCTCCTCTTCATCCTCACTGGATGGCCCACTCTTAGTCTTTCGGCTTCTGCTCTGTCAAACTTCACTGTTCCTTTGAACAGTCCAAGCACCCACCAAGGAAAGGGCATGTGAGGACACAGCAAGAAGGCAGCCGCCTACAAGAAAGTGAGCTCTCACAGAACCCAGCCAGCCGGGCACCTGGTCTCCCACTTCAGCCTTCAGAACTGAAGGAAAATCACCCCTGCTTATACCCCCCAGTGTGTTGTATTTTGCTATGGCAGCCTGAGTTGACTCAGACACTGTCTAGTCTAAACTCTCGTAGCAAATTTGAAGTTCATTGAAGATGTCCAAACCCAAACATTTTCTTTTGAAGTTCAGTGAAGATGTCCAATCCCAAACAAATTTTTTAATTTCATCTGAAGCGTGAAGGACCAGTTCCTCTCTATAACCTAACGGAGATACTAAATGCCAAATAAACAATCCATTTCTAGGCAAAGAAAAATCTTTTATAGGAATTTTGCAATTTATATTTCTTTCCATATTACAATATATCTTAAAATATTTGAAAGGAGGCACCTGGATTTTAATGAAATTTATTTGAGGACCACAGACAACCAACACAATTTATTAATCCTGTGTATTTTGGCAAGAAAGAAGGAACGTGTTAAATACCTGGCGATTTCTGTGGCTTTCCATGACTGCAATGTGGGATTTCAGACTGTCTCCCATAGCAGCCTGCTTCTCTCTATTGTGGGTTAACATATGCTTAGTGGATGTTGTACTTTAACTGAGGTCTCAGGCATTCTTCATTCTATTCCTGGGTGATGAAGCTTCAAAAAACAGGATGGCCCAGCTGACCTGGCTCAGTGGTTGACCATCAACCCAGGAACCAAGAGGGCATCTGTTCAATTCCGGGTCACGGCACATACCCAGGTTTCAGGCTCAATCCCCAGTGGGGGCCGTGCAGGAGGCAGCCAATCGATGATGTTCCTCGCTCATCGATGTTTCTATCTCTCTATCCCTGTCTCTCTAAAAATCAAGTAAAACATATTTTTAAAAATAGTATGGACAGGCAAGTGTCTGTGTTTAACAGCACTGCTGTTTTGAGGCTCTAATACCATGGAATTTATTCAAGATTCTTCTCTAAGGAGACTAGCTAATCTGAGCTGAATGTTTAGGGGACACAAGAGAATTGCTAAGAGACTAAAAGCAAATCTAATTTCAGTTGGCAATGTCTTTTCCCACGTCCCCTGCGTCCTCTCCCCCATCTCACCCCAGCCGTCACCTTCCTCAGAGGCGTTTATTCAGTTCCTGGACAGAGCAGCATTATCTATCAGAGGCTTGCTCAGGTGCCTTCCACGGAGAGGAAACTGTTCCCCCAGTGTCTGGAGGTTCCTTGTGGTGAATATTATCCCACTTTTTATCAGGGGCTCCTCTTGTAGCTCTCAAACTATCTCAGTCACAGAGAGGGTTCCCCCTTCATGGACCAGCCACCCTGCCTTCCACAACGCTTATAACCTCATTGTCATTTTAACTCCTGTGGCTCTCTTGGTTTGTATCAAGTTCCCTGCCGCCAATTTGCCAAGTCATCCTGCCATTTGCAGACCCTGAGCCGTCACATTTACTAAAAACTACAAGGTGACAAAATGGATAGGTTAATTTGTTTGTTCGCCTCATGAATTCTAGGCTTAATAAGGAATAATAGCCGAGCTTGCTTATTCCTACAATAAAATCTGTGACGCTCCTTTAACACACAAGTGTGATTTCTTCAGTAAACATGCTATGGACGAGCATATGCATGATTGAACTCTTCTTTAAACTGTCCCTCTCACTCCCCACAACTCTGTACTGCCCGGCTTTAGAGCACTAAACAGCATAAAAACTTTATCCCTGAGAAGTTGAGAAACACATCAAGCATCAGTCTCATTAAAGGGTTTAATGGACAGAGAGATTGATTTGCTATCCTCACTAAATGCCTCTCTTTGCAGCAATCTGGGAGTCTATGACTGTTTTGTGGCCCATCAGGAATAATTGTAGTTATAATTTTATTAGTAGCTGGGGGATATATTTATATTTCCTCCCATTTTCATTTTCAGGCAACTTTCCTGTGGACTTGTCTGCATCTGAATTAGGACATGAACTTAGAGCGCACTATTGCCATTCTGCACCTCGGAGGGCATACCTGTCTTCCTGGTGTTATTTACAAAACACCCTTCATCTGCCCTCCATGCTTCTAGTCAAAGACCTGACAGGCCTTTGTGTGCCATACCCTTCAATGCAAATATTTACATTTCGTTACTTTTTTATTGCCCTCACCCAGGAAACATAACCTGGAAAGACAGAAATGTTCTTACTTAAAATGAACGCTTGCATAACTGTGCATTTCAGATTCGTGATTTGGGCAAGTATGTCTTTATCGCTGTTAACTTCTCCTGCCTGTTCTTTTCTTCTCACCGGTGAGTTTTCCACCTTCATTCTGGGCCTCTCCTGGTGGGATTCCAAACATGTGAATGGCGTATCTTACACATCTCTCAAGCACTGGAATTTTTAAAAGACACCCAAGCCTCAAGTGGGAATGCGAGTAAATGTTGGTGGTGGGGGGGAGTTATTTCCCCATAGAGCAGAAGCAAACTATGTCTTTTCTGCAACATGTAAATACAACCCTGTGTTTACTATCAGGACAACAGGACTGTGAAGTTGTATGGAAACCAAATCAGCTGTATATTAGAAGAATGAGAAATGCTAGCGTTAGATGCTCCTAAAAGTGAGCCATGGCCTAAGTCTAACTTGTTACTGACATTAGTATTTTGGAAAAACATACTTATTAAAAACAAGACATTAGGCCCAAAATAGAGTTGTTTATGCTAAGCCCCACATCACCAAACCGAGACTTAACTACAGTTTTGGCTCTCCCAGAAAAGGAGCGCAGGAAAGTCACAAAAATGCAGGCACTCTTGCTACTGCCATCGCTTTAAGTAATACACTGTCTTTCATCTCTACCTGGATTTCCATGTCATCTCCCACCATCTGCGAAACTATGGCACGTGAACTTATTAGCTTGCAGGTAGGGTAAAATTTCAGACCCTTCACAATGTTTGACAGCTCTGGCCGTGAGGGTGGGATGCTGACCAAGACATGCCTCTCTGGAATGAGGACCTCATGGGCTGATTAACCCTATTGGATGGGAGTCCGTGGGGATTGGTAGTGAACATGTAGACAAAATGGTCCTTTAGCATTGTCCATTCATGAAGGAATGTGGCCACAAGCTGGTAGTACCAGGAAGCAGGATGAAAAACCGCTGCCTAAGTGGTATGAGCTTGCTGTTAACTCTCCTAGGGGCAGAGGAATTGCATTGTAGCAATGAGCGCTGAGATGCATCCACAGCAGGCAAACGTCTCCTGGCCCTTTCAGACAACAGTTACAAGGGGCGGGCGTGTGTGTGTGTGTGTGTGTACACAGTGAGTATGAAAGGAGGGAAATCTGGGACTACTCGTTGGAGAAACCAAGCTAATTGTCAACATGTGGCTGGTTCCTTGGGATGGTGGGGGTAGGGCTGGTGAAGGAAGACTGTCCTCAGTTGGCCCTCTTGCAGCTTAATCCCCTGCAACCCATGAAGACAGCTGTAGATGCATTTGAAGACAATTGTATAAGGACTCACGGTTTACTTTTTGGTTGTTTTTATTTTTAGTTTTCTGTGGAGCCTGGCTGTGGTAAGAAAGTGTTAGCCCTCTCAGCCAGATTTCCCTGAGACAATAAGATTCTTGGGGAAACCACAGGTGAGACATTGACTAGTATTCTCAACCTTCCTGCCCCAGATTGGATGTACAATGTGGATAAAGGAGACCTCCCTGGAGAATGAGAAACTGACCTGAAGCAATTGAGATAAATTCCTGTGGTCAGCCCCACCAGCAGGGGGACGTTCCCTAGTCCTTATGCTGAAATGAGGCAAGGGGTCAAGAGAAGTTAGCGGAGCAACAGGGCCACAGGTGTCCCATGTTAAAGTGGATTCCTTTAAAGAGTTGCTGCTGTTGGAGCCACACCTGAGTCAGTCGGAGTGTGAGTCGGTGGGAGGGTGCAAACCTAGCGGTCCCCGCAGGAAAGCAGTGTGACTGTGCCATTGAGTCAAGGGGCCCCACAGACAAGGAAGAGGGTCTTATCACCAATACAGAGTGCTGGGTGGGTGAAAACATCCGAAATTCATTTTCCTGAAGCAGAACTGCTGCCACGCTGCTCCAACGGGAAGGTAAGTGAAGACTTGTTCAATGGCATAGAGTTCCTCCCTGACTCTGTGTGTGTCTTTCTGTCTCTCTTCCTATGTGTCTCTTTCTTTGTGTTTCTCTTCACATCTCTGTCTCTCTGTGTCTCTTTCTGTGTATCTCTCTTTCTGTGTCTCTGTCTTTCTGTCTCTGTGTCTCTCTCTTCCTGTTTCTCTGTGTCTCTCTGTATCTCTCTGTCTCTGTGTCTCACTCTGTGTGTGTCTCTCACTTTCTGTATCTCTGTCTCTGTCTGTCTGTCTCTCTGTCTCTCTTGTCTGTCTCTCTCTGGGTCTCTGCCTTTCTCTCCTTCCACTCCCCTCCCCCCATCCTCCACTCTTCTTCCTCAGCTACTTTAAGTAGAAAAAATGGTGAGAGCTAAAATTTTGGGGACAGGTTTCCCTGTCCCCAAAGGGGAATCAAAGACTATGAGTACTAGTGTGCTTGGGGACTTGGAAAGGGGAGGAATTAAAAGTCTTATGGCTTTTTGGATATAGGGGGCCACAGGCGATAACCTGCACAAAACCCTGAAAGAAAAGGTGCCTGGATTCAGCTCATTGGGTTTGGAAGGAGTTCACAGTGGGGAAGGGGAGCTAATGTGATTTGTGTGCCTAGTCTGTGTCCTGTGGATGATTCTCCATCTGAGTGTTTAGTGGAAAGTGATGTGTGACCATTGTCCTTCCCTGTCACATGGTGCAGGGGCAATTCTCTTGGTTGAGAAGGGCCACATATTGAGAACGGCTAGTGGGACATGAAGATTGCTCCCCACCCCCACCATGCATCCCTTGTTGGTCTAACAGAAATAGTGCAGCATCTCAGAAAGAGAAAGGAAAGTTTTTGGCTTGATTAAGGGTGGTGAGAGATGCAATAGCTCAACACAACAGCCTTACGGGATCAGCAGAAAAAGCTACCAGGAGCTGGAGGTTTGCAGCAGATTATTGCCAATTGAATTCAGTTGTTCCTGCCATAGTCTCAGCTGAGCTGTGGCCGACATCGTCAGAGGAGCTGAATCCATTCTCCAAATTGATTGCCGTTGTGTGTCTTGCCCCCTCAACGTCTCAGCCTGGTTCACTGATGCTTTGGCTAAGCTGAAACCCACTAGCATCACTGCACTGCTGGGGCTGTTTTATCTCAGCTGCATCTTTCAGAAAATAGTGTGGTTCCCTCCAGTCAGTGGCCATAACTCAAGGCCATTCTTATAGTTCTGGCCACAAGAACTGGGGGAGAACTTTGTTATATTTTTACTGACTCTTAGGCTGTTCCCAATAGCATCACTGTTTTTGGTATGCCACTTGGAAAACTATCTAGTGGGGAAATAATTCATGGCTGCTAACAAAATTGTCTGGGTCACTCATGCAGATACACAGGACAGCCTGCTCTCTGAGACCAAACTGCAGTGAAACACCAGAGTGTTACCGCTGTTCCTGGATCCCTCATGGTGCCGGGCATGGTAACACATCTACCAATATAGACAGGGTACGGGGCAAAGGACTGCAGAGGCAAGGAATACAGCATGATTATGACTCCTCTAAAAGGAAAATAGTTTGTGTCAAGGTGAGGGAAGTCACACTGTTTGGAGTGTTGGTCCAATCCACTCCTGGCAGACTGATGGCATTGAACTTTTGATCGCTTCTCAGGACTACAGTGGGGCCTTGACTTATGAGTTTAATTTGTTCCGAGACCGAGCTCGTTAAGGAGCTCGTTAACTCAAATTACTCTATCAACTCAATGCAAAAAATCGCCGAGAGACAGCTGGTATCTCAAAAAACTCGTTAGTTGGGACACTCGTTAGTCAAGGCCCCACTGTATTGGTGACCCAGTACTGTTGACCCATTTGAGGGTTGCATTGTTGCTGTTACAGTCTGTTCCTCTGACTCTGGGGCATTCTGTGGGGTAGACAAATAGCCATTGGTCTGGTGGTATGAACCTAGAGAACAGTGGGCTGGGCCCACTGACTTCAAGCAATCCCTCCAAAACAGGGACTGATCACATTCTTCAAACTGAACTGAATACAGCTTTCACCAGCCAGCTGGGAGGCCATGGTGGAGACCCGGCACCCTTTGCATCAACACTTGGGGCATCTGAGCAATGCAAACCACACTCTCCTTCCAGAGCAGCCGTGGGCAAACTACGGCCCGTGGGCCGGATCCAGCCCGTTTGAAATGAATAAAACTAAAAAAAAAAAAAAAAAAAAAAAAAGACCGTACCCTTTTGTGTAATGATGTTTACTTTGAATTTATATTAGTTCACACAAACACTCCATCCATGCTTTTGTTCCGGCCCTCCGGTCCAGTTTAAGAACCCATTGTGGCCCTCGAGTCAAAAAATTTGCCCACCTCTGTTCCAGAGGCACCATGTCCTCCCTACTCTGTGCGTCTGTGTGAAGATGAGCATTTCTCACCTCCCTCCTGAAGACATGGGGACTGGTGTCCTAGAGGTAGACATGCCAGCTCTCACAGGACCTCAGCTCTCTCTGAAATGAGGCTGTTGTGGGTTAATCAAGGAGCTTCCTGAAGGAATAACAAATACATTATTTACTTGCAAACCACAGGCAGTTGTCTATACATTGAGAATCCTCCAGTGAGAAAAGGTAGACTTTGTCCTAGACTTTAGCTAAAGTGATGAGTGATGCCAGTGTGTCCCTGGAAGACTGTCAGCTCACGTTCAGCTCACCGGCCAGAGTGTTGTAAATGAGACTTGCCCTCTACTTGAGCTTGCAGGCCAAAGCAGTATGCAAGTGCTAATCCATCCTGTTGTACTTGGATTAATGCTTTAGGCCAGATTTAAAAAAAAGTCAATACAAAAACTTAAGGAGAAAGCCATATGTTGAAGGTAATTCTTAATAAAACATTTCATTGAAAAAAGGTGGATTTTTTTTTCTAAAATAAAATCTCTATTCTTTCCACCCTCAGTTCCATTTCCCAGCACCATTTGTGTGCTTTGCGCATTGCAACTTCCTCTACACATGCCCAATTCAACCCATTCTCTACATGGTGGTCACAGTGCTGTTTCTGTAAATGTACATGCACGTGAACCACTCCCCTGTTGCACTCCCTCCAGGGGCTTTTGATGGACTCAGGGCCAAGTCCTCAGAAGGCTCTCCAGCTCTTTCGTGAGATGAACCCATAGAATGTCCTGTCACAACTCTGTCCCCTCCTCTTCTCACACATGACATCTTAGCCCCATTGAACTAACCTCATGTCTTCAAATAGACCTTGATTGTCCTCAGGTTTGGGTTTCTGCCAGAAGTTCTCTCCTTTGTGCATTTGCCTGGGAGATGCCTTCTGTCTTCAGGTATCACAGGTGGTTCCCTAACTGGTAGCTCTGTCTCTCTGGAGGTTGGGTGTCCTTCCCATGTACTCACAGTGGCCCACAGCTTTCTTTCTCATTGCCATCTGCTTTTCTCTCTCGTCCTATGTAAGCTCATTAAGAGCAGGGACTGGTTTTGTCTTGTTCTCTGTTGTAGCCCCCATGTATGTCATACTGCTAGACTTGTGGTAAAAGTTCAATGCATCTTTGCTGAATAAATACGTTTTTCCTCATTATAATAGATTTGGAATTGATTGTGTTTTAATTGTATATTTGCCTGCACAATATATAATTGATACATACACAGGTGATCTTCATTTTGGGTTTTGTTAGGATGATTTAAACTTTGAGAATGGTTTTAATTCCTCAAACTGCATGGCCTCATTATGTTAATGGCCTCAATTAAGCATCTGTATGAGATCCTCTGTCAATACACTTGTGAGCTGTCTCTTAAGACTGCACGATAAATCAAAAGAGCCTGCGATTAAAAGGCAAACATAATGTTGACAGTGTGGCCGGGGTTTAGACAACAAGATGCACTGCTTTTGGAAATGGTGTTTTCTGTTAGTTCTTTGTGCGGATACTTGAGGCTTGGCTGTCCTTGCTCATGTGGCGACAGAGGGTATCAGATCCATTTGACAGTGAACTGAACACCCACAAACTCCACGGAGAGGCACTCACTCCCTCCCCCTGAGCCGGTGACATGAGGTGCCTCAGTGGCCTCCATCCTGGCAGGTCTGAGTGACGCAGAGAATGCAAGGAGGCTTTCGCCTTACACTCCAGGCAAACGTGGGTGATGCTCTCTGTGCAGAGTTCTGGGCCTGCTTGAGTGGCGATGCCAGTTCTGTTTCCGTGAAATGGCAGGAGCTTCATTACACAAGCATATGGGAAGCTGAGCCCGAGGGTAGGAATTCCTGGCAGCTCGGGGAGAGAGGCGGAATGGTTTGCCAACTCCATCTGCTTCATTTTCCTAATAATCTAACACCTGCCAAGGAGACGCATCCTGTGTCTCAAAATGGCCGAGAATTACAGAAGCACCACAAGCTCGTTCAAGGGCCTCGCTCCGGTGAGCAGGAGCGTGGCCTCAGCTTCCCTATTTGCTCTGTGATGAGGAGGAGGCTGGTGGCTCTCAGGGACATCCTCGCTGCCACTAGGGCCTGCTTCCTGCCTGCCTCCTGCATCCTGGCGCACTCTGAACTAAGAGGCTGATTAAATAGTGGGCATCTGAGACAAACAAAGCCTTCATCCAGTTGGACGATTTACCAACATTTCCACCAAACAGGGAGCCTGGAGAAAGCCTCATTTTCTTTAAATTTTAATTGTGAGATAAGCACCTGCCTCCCCCAAAGAAGAAACAAATACCCGTTTTCTGATGTAAAGTTACCATGACTCAGTTTAGTCTAGTTTACTTAGGTTTAGGTTTGTTAGTTTAGGCCAAATTCTTTCGAATGAGAACTTTCTCCCAATTATTCTTGGCTGGTTTTCAAAGGTCCATACCGCCGTGGTCTGTTGAAGCCCTGGTCTCCCCTTGAAGGCGAGAGATATAGATGGAGAGGGGGTCAGGCTGACAGGACAGGGGAGGTTGAAAGTATTCTCCTGAGAATTGCATACCCGTCCTGAATCCTTTTTTAAATAAATAAATAAATAAAAGGAACATCTGAGAAATAATAACTTACCTGTTGTGACTAAATAACTTCATTCATCTCTCCAAATAATAAATGGTGACTCTCCTTAAATACTGGGGCTTATGAGTAAAGTTCAACCGAGCAAGCATTCATTTTTGCGAGCACTCATTCTTTGAAGAATGAGAAGGATTTATATGATCTATGCTGTTACTATTAACCTTGGGAAGTAGGTTCCATTTTCAAAGACACCCTCAATGTAGGACAAAGGAGAACGAGGGGTCTAGCAACAGACATCAGCTGGTCAGATTGACTTTTGCTGTGCATTAAGATCCAAACAGAAAACAGCTCTTAGGAGATGAAAGCATCAAATGCTAATCTTTTAGAAATACCTCTCACAAGAGGAAGAAGTGAATGGTTTTAGTGAGAATACACAGCAGTGACTAATATCGGTCTTATTATTATAAGAAAGGTTTTTATTGGCAATGTAAAATCCTTTCAAATAATGCATTTTCTTGACAGCTCTTACAAGAATTTGACCCAAATGCTTCAATAATAATTATATGATCTTTTGGCAGGACTGCACATAGACCCAATCGCCATCCACCTTGTTCTTTGCCTTTCATAATTCTTAAATAATATTGTTGATGGTTGGTTTTAATCCATTATTAGCCAGTGCATTGTTATTTTTATTATTCTATAACGAATGTATATGGTGCTGATAACTTGTTTACTTGCTTTTGAAACCAGGTTGAAAAACAATCTCAGAATTTAATACTCTCTGTACTAAAACACTATTGAATTTCTAGGATAATATATGTTTCTGAAAAATTGATAGCCTAATTATGGCCACAAAAAATTTATAAAGTGATAGGAAAATGAAATAAATTTATAATTATATGTCAGAAACAGCTGCAGAATGACAAAGTTCTCAATTCTTGAAGTGCAGTATGGTAGGGTGAAGGAATAAAAAGAAGACAAAAAATAAGAATATAGCAAATAACAATATTGACTAAAAGCCATTAAGTTTCATGATTCCCCTACCACTTCCTTCTTATCCTATATCATTTTGTTCTACCCTAGTCTCACCTCTAACTAGTTTTCAGTACGTTTTGTGTGTATTTGTGTGCGTGTCTTTGTATATTAGAAATGCATCATGCATTTTATTCCCTCTATTCAACCTCCCTGATTAATTCTGGGTTAACAAACGGGAAGAACCATTGCTTTTATAAATACTTGGGATGAAACATGAATCACCAATTTTATTCCTTTTCTTTTGAGTGCTTCCTCTATATTCTTTTTAAAAGTTTCACACTCTTTTATCTTTGATCTTAAAGATCCCTACAGGATTATGTTATCCCTTTAAGATACATATTTTTCAACTTGTAAACATTTTGGGGTGGGTGACATTAGGTAACTTACTACTTCATTATGGTAGTGTCATAAATTCTGAGTAAGTTTTATTTCCAAAGGTAGTTCACATTTATAGAGCCTACTGGGATCTTGCTAAAACCTGGCCCAAAAATATATGCATGAAGGAATATTTCAGACATGGTATGAAGGAGATACAAATATTTTCTAATTCAGGATTTAAATGAGATGCAATGTTACTCTTTCCAAGATCACCTATGTCTAGTTATGTCAGACATATCATTAAGGTTCTTAAAGTTCTAGTCTAGAACTAAAGTAATGGTGGTAATGGTATTTCTTGTTTTTATTACTTTAAAGATATTGTCCAGTAAAATACACTGAGAATTTTGGAATATTTCCTTATCAACTTTCTTTGCATAGAGGTTTATTTTCTGTGTTCTTGGCTATAATAATAACACATATATAATTTTTCATTTAATATTTTTAACCTAACAGTTACATGAGCACATTCTATATCTTTTTGTCATTATGAGGTTTTCTCTTTTTCAATGAGATATATATTTTGATAGGCATTATAAAAGTAATATGAGCCGAAACCGGTTTGGCTCAGTGGATAGAGCGTCGGCCTGCGGACTGAAAGGTCCCAGGTTCGATTCCGGTCAAGGGCATGTACCTGGGTTGCAGGCACATCCCCAGTAGGAGATGTGCAGGAGGCAGCTGATCGATGTTTCTCTCTCATCGATGTTTCTAACTCTCTATCTCTCTCCCTTCCTCTCTGTAAAAAATCAATAAAATATATTTTTTAAAAAAATAAAAGTAATATGAATTTGCATTGAAGAAAACCTGGTAGGATACCCACCAAATGATCAACAAAGGCCACTGAGTGAAGTGGAGCGATAAGCAGAGGAAACTTGACTCCCCGCTCTCAGTTCCTCTGCAAAGAGGAAGATAGATAGCTAGGTAAATAAATAAAAATTCCTTTCCTGGCAAAAATCTCAGCCAATAGAGAAATAGATTCCACTAAACTTGAACAACTAGTGGGCGTACACCCCTGGACCTTTGGAAAATATATTCGTGTATAATATTTCAGTTGTTACTCTAGATTTCTAGAATTTGGCAAAAAACACACAATGAAACAATATATAATGCTATAAAAAATGTTGTGTCTCCTATCCTCTTTTCCCTGTAAACCTCTACCCTGTGTCCCAAGTGTCATCCCCATAGGCAAATAACGTCACTCATTGCTTGGTGGCTTAGTTTTTGATTGCCGTCTTGTTTCTAAATGAGTTTTTAAAATTTCTTATTTCTTGATTGGTCAACTTGAAGTAATCAACAGAGTAACCTCTCCCTCCTTCCAACTCTATGCTCTTGTTAGTCTGCTAATAAGATCCCAATGACTTTCTGTTGAAATAAATTTTTTAAAAATTCTCTGCTGTGGATGACATAATTTGTGGTTATGAAGCCTGTGTCAGACTTATTTATTTATTTTTGTATGTAATGAAGTTTCAGCAATTTCTTGAGAGGTGTGGAAAACACACGTGTTTAGTCCACCATCTTAATACTCACAGCTTTCCACCTCAACTGCTATTTTTTTTTTCTTTTCTCTGAATTGTCTCACCAGTACTCTCTCTTTTTAATCCTATGTCCCCTTTCATCTTCTTTTACACAGCTCTAGGCCTAATGATTTTTGTTGTTGTTGTTGTTGTTTTGGTCTAAATTTATTGAAAACACAAAGTAGCTTTAATTTTCCCATTTTTACTCTTAACTAGTGAGCCTATCGGACAGTTGAGCAGCACTTTAAATTATGTCATTTCATTTTGTTAGAACACAGATGAAAAAAAAAACAGATTGATTCCCGGCCATGGCCACTCTCTGTGGGGGGTTTGCATGCTCTCCCCGTGTCCGTGTGGGTTTTCTCTGGGTCTCCAGTTCCCACATCCCCAAGCTGTGCCCGTGAAGTGAGCCGGAGTCTCTTCACTGTCCCAGTCTGAGTGGGTGTGGATGTGAGTGTGCCTGGGGACGGGATCCTGGGGTCCGGCATTGCACCCTGAGCTGCCACTGCTCAGGACTGGAATAAGGGGTTAAAAATAATTCTTGTTTTTACTAATCTTCCCTAAATGTATTTATAGCTCACATTAATTTCAAAGTTTAATATTAGAAGCATTTGGGGTCATTACTAAAAGTTTACTGATGTTTCTGTGACCAGAAATATGTCATAGGAACTTAACTCCTGCTTATATCTATTAGCTGACGGTAAAATCAGTGTTCTTATCTATTGCTTTTGCTTAACGTAGCAGTTTCCAAGAAGCTATGGATGACGTTAAGTGAGGACTTAACTACACAGAATCACAGTTCAATTAATAAATCAATGACTTTTCGATTGACATGGGGGACATTTGTGTAGACCTTTGGGCACATTCCTTGAGTATGTCAAGTCTTGCTAGTGTCAGAGAACACTCTCAAGAGCTCCCTAAGGACTTGATTCCCACTCTAACTTCCAGAAGACCCACCAGCATGTCACTGAAATAATGGATTCCCTGTCCAAGAATGAGCATCACTACTTCCATTCTTTAAACCCCTGATCTCTCTGTTTCACAATCTCTCTAGGGGAGGCCGAGATTCCAGGTTCATAGTCGCTGATGCTCATCGGTGTAGGAAAAACAGTGGCAGAAGTCCGGGACTGATGGAAACATATGGAAGCTAAAGGTACTTCTTGTATTTCATTCAACTTTTCCAGAAAGTTCCCCATGCAACACCTGAGACAAACTCTTGGACCTATAGAGGTAATGAATTTCAAAGCAAAGGTGGTGCTCCCTAAATACTTGGATTCATGTCAGGTGTGTATAGGGATAGGAGATAAAAGAAGCCAGAGCATTCAACAAATTATTTTTTAAATCTGGAAAGCAAACTTTATTAAGGAAAATTAAGATTATACATATTACGTGGATAAGGAAAGACTGTAGGGAATTTAATAATTAAAAATAAATAATGTTTTCTTTCTTGCCAATGAAAGCAAGGATAAAAGAAATTGGCTTAGAGAATGAAACATTTTGTTTAAATGTTATAACATACTTTTTGATGTGTGGCTTTTGTTACAACTCTTAAGCATATAGTGACTCTCCTCTGAATATCTTTAAAAATAGATGATAGTTATTTTTGGCATTGTGTTTGGCATCTAAAGGTCAATTAATAACACCTTATGTAAACTACTATTCCCAATGTTCCAATGTCTTTTTACTTTTTTACGTGATAAATATACAATGGCTGGTTTTTCTTTGCAAATTTGGTATCTTTGTGTGTGTGTGTGTTTGTGTGTGTGTGTGTGTGTGTGTGTGTGTGTATAACAGAAGCTATTCATAGGCTCTGTGATATTTCTTCTCTTTATTAAATGACTATTCACTAGATAATGTAAATCAGGGTTCTTTATGGACAGTGCATGTTCTAATGTCAGGGTTTGCTAGGAATGCTACCCAATTTCTCTCCATCCTTAAAACCATCAAGGCCCTGGTTTCTCATGTTGGGTTTCCTATGATCCCATGCATCACAGCATTTCTGCATAACCTAAAGCTGTATACCATTTCTCTTTTGTGAGAAGTATTGTAAAACAAGATAATGCTAAGGGTGAACTACTCCTAGTACTTTTCCAGGATGTATTTGAAAATAAGTGAAACAATATTTCAGCTCCAGCCCTAACACTGAAGTATTTTATTAAAGTACTTTTGATGTTTCTCTTGAAATTATCATGTTTTCTTTGATTACAAAATCTGCCATTATTAACTGGTACACCTAGTAGAGATGACATTATAGTGAATTAAAGAATGTTTGAGGTTTAATAACTTTCAAATAGAAGTTTGTTCAAATAGAATTAATGTAAACTCAGAAAGACAGAAAAATTTTAAATGACCTCATTCTGTACTCCTTGTTCTATGTCTAACAACTCAAGGCAGGATGATTTGCATAAAGTTTCTTCCTGTAACCTTCATTCCCAGATAATCAAGCAAGACTACTGGTGAGCAATTTATAGTCCCTGTTCTATAAGGAAGGGTACATTTTGGCAAAAGTGTATTTGGAAATTTACACTTCCCTTATTTGGTGTAAAATCTAGGCAAATGATGATTTTTAGATGAATGGCACAAGGAACCTTTTATACTGTGCTCTGCCTGGTGACAAACGAGTGCAACAGAAAGAAAGAGGAAAGATGCTTGCATTTATAAAATCCTGGTCAATAATTTTCTTCTTTGAGTTGGGCTTGAATTTAGTCCCTTGGCATAGTGGACGCTGATTAGTCAATAACATCTAATATTAGAGCCCAAAGGTCCCTGCCTTGTCTTCTTGTCTACATTAGCCCCAGGGCCCTAAAAAGACACCATTGTTGGGGAAATGGTTTCTGCTACTCATAACACTTTATCACTTTAGGTTGTTGCCTTCATGCTAATTATAGTTTCCAGAGTAAATGTAATCATCAGGTCCTTGGGGAGATCAGGTGGGAGAAGCAACTCCTAATTCCATAGGTGGGAGCCAGAGTGGTGTTAGTTGGTTTCTCCACCTGGCAGTCTGGGCTCCGCATCTCTGGTGGGAGAGCCCGTTGGCATTGGTAGGGGCCATGGGAGGGAAAAGATGTTCTCTAATGCTCTTTGTTTCAAAGATCTGGTTCAAAGATTATTGGTTCTTTCCTCATCCGGTCCATCTGTACTGAAGCTATGCTAATTCTTTCAAGAGACTGACAAAACTGGTTATCGATAGCCTCAATTTCTTTAAAGTATATTTTTATTGGTTTCAAAGAAGAAGGGAGAGGGAGAGAGAGAAACACCAATGATGATAGAGAATCATTGATCAGCTGCCTCCTGCAAAGCCCTCAATGGGGATCGAGCCTGCAACCCGAGCATGTGCCCCAACCAGGAATTGAACCTGGGACCCTTCAATCTGCAGCCGGCGCTCTAACCACTGAGAAAAACCAGCTAGGGCATAGCCTTAATTTTTAAGAACTATGCATTTATACTTTTTGTGTGTGCTTCTGTGTATGTGATATTTTACAAGAGTATTTCAAAGAGAAAAAAGGATGAATCTGTAACAGTTAGTTAACGGGCATCACAGTGCATTAATCTTTGAGCTGTTCTCTTTTCCTCTCTGTGCCTTAGACATCTACAAAATATATAGTTACACTTGCCACATCCACTACACAAAACTGTAAGGATGAAATGAGATAACTTACGCATCAACACTTAAAGTAGAGGTGCCATGTAGAAAGGAAATGAACTCTGGGATTGTTTTTCCTCTTTGTCCCCATTAACAACTAGCAGAATGCAAAACTGAATTATATTTTCAATTTATACTTAAGTAACGTATGTTGAGATGTGTATCTTCTTCCCCTTAACCTTTGTGCACTGGCAGCAACATGTGATAAAATGAAATCCCCCTTCATGGGTAATGAGGGCTGAGGTCAAGGACGTGTGGACGACAGGAGAGTCAAAGGCAACTTGTGCCTTTTTTTCCATCTTTGGAACAACCGGGTAACAACTCTTACCCCACAAAAAGCAGGTGAAGGTAATCATGATAGTTTGCATTTTCGGGGTTGTTGGTACATTTTCTCCTAGTTGTTTTGCTGTTAGGGCTAGAGGTTGGAGATTTTAAGCAAGACAGGGCCAGAAAAAGTCTCTGCTTTGGTGCCTTCTTTCTTCTAAGACTTGAACTAGAAAAACTTTGTGAGACTTTAAACAAACGTGGAAAATATATTTTGTGGACTTCATGACTGACTGGTGGTACACACAGTGGCACCACATTATTGTAAAGGCAGATATAGTGACACCCAGAAGCTAAATTGTATAATGAATGTAAAAGAATAACTAAAACTAATAACTAAAATTTCTGCCTCAAGTTTTTCCATGGTACTCTGTCCTTTTCACATAGTAGTAGAAGGTTTAATCATATAGAGATTTATGCAGAAACCGGAGGCCTGGTGCACAAATTCGTGCACCAGGGGGGTTCCTTGGCCTGGCCTGCGGGATTGGGCCGAAACAGGCTCTCTGATATCCCCCAAGAGGTCCTGGATTGTGAGAGGGTGCAGGCCAGGCCTAGGGACCCCACTGGTGCATAATTGAGGCTGGGGAGGGACGCAGGAGATTGGCCAGCTGGGGAGGGACCTTAGGAGGGCTCTAGGGACCTCGCCTATCTTGCTCAGTCCTGATTGGCCGGACCCCAGCAGCAAGCTAACCTACTGGTTGGAGCATCTACCACTTGGTGGTCAGTGCATGTCATAGTGAATGATTGCGTGGTCTTAGCATATCATTAGCATATTACACTTTGATTGGTTGAACAGATGACTGGAGACTTAGCATATTAAGCTTTTATTATATAAGATACCACTATGATTATAATATCTAAAGAAGGCTGTAACATTTGTTTTGCAATGGTAGAATGAAAAATAAATTATGAAGAAATATTTAAATGATAATATAGCTCACTGACAAATTATAGACAAGAGATGAGACAAAAATAGTACTAAAAATCTCTCAATGGTAAAAATTGATTTGATTACCTAGTGTAGTGATACTACATTTTAATACTTCTTAAACATAAATAATGGTAATACAGAGAAAGTTAAAAAAAAGTTAATTAGGCTGAAACAAATATAAATAACTATGCATGGGCAAATAGGAAATCTAAATCATGCAATTTGAGATGCAATCAGATTGAACCTTGAAAAGAGCATATTGATGGATCAAGTATTGCAAAGATACTTCAAAAATAGTATTGCCTAGGTTTCAAGCAGCATTAAGTACATTCACAATGTTGTGCAACAATCAATACTACCTATATAGGTCCAGAATATTTTTGTCTCTCCCAAAGGAATGGGAGGCCATGTGCTCACATTTTTAGGATATCCATTCTTTCATAATGGTAACTAAAAATATGCTAAAGATCGAAATGCCTTCTTCCCTGAGGAGTCATAGAAAGGAAGTGTAGCTACATGCTCAGAGGTAAAAATTTGGCACCATAAATTTTTTAAAAGGAGGGGAAAAAAGCTTTAAAATGAGAGTAAATCTTGCTTCACTATCAGCAAAAAAGCTGCTGACATCAAAGCCATCACCAGGTAAGATGTTCTTCAAGGCTATTGCCCTTTGCATGGTGATAAGCTGAAAGCGCTTCACCACTCAGAAACCACTGCGCGTTTGAAAGAGACTTGGATAAGCACATCTTTTCTATATCTAAAAACTATAAAATTTAAGAAGTGAAGGACCATTAATTAACCTCATCTCCTATCATTTTAATTTGGCTCCCTTTCTTTGCATTGGCTTATTTTGTTTTCTATCCATTTTCTCTTGCTTTCCACACAAATCATTTTCTTTACTCCTACACAAAGGCATAATCTATAGTAATAAAAGGGTAATATGCTAATTAGATCTGATGTCATTCTGGATGTCCTTCCGGACAAAGCTGGGGCCAGCGGGAAGCCAGCTCAGGTCCCAGGTGCCAGAGGGAAGCCAGTGCTGGGGGATGGAAGGCCTACTTTTTCATAAATTTCATGCATTGGGCCTCTAGTACAACCATAAAAAGGCACATTCAGGAGTCATGCCCCCTTCTTTAAAAGAATTAAATGTTGCCTTTTCACCATTAAATATATTTATGTATACATCTTTATGTACATATCTGTAAATCTACATATTCATCATTATGTACCCAATTTAGCCTCTAGAGGTCCAGATGAGAGGACCATGTTTTCTTGAATAACATTGGTTATAGGGAGCCAAATATTTTTAAATAGCTATATACATAATTTCTTGGTGGTGGTAAAATACATACAAAATCTATCATCATTTAAACCACTTTACTCAACAGTAATTCAGCAGCATTAAGAATATTCACAATATTGTGCAACAATTAATACTATCAAGTTCCAGAATATTTTTGTCACCCCCAAAGAAAACCCTGAACCTATTAAGTAGTCATTTCTCCTCCTCCTGTCCTCAGCCTCTGGCAACCACTAATCTGCTTTCAATCTGTATGGATTGTCCTATTGTTTTATATAAATGAAATCATACAATATTGTTTTTTTTGTCTACCTCTTTTCACTTAGCACATTTTCTAGGTTCAGACATATTGTAGCATCTATCAGCAATTTATTCCTTGTTGATTCCATTCATCAGCTGATGGTCATTTTGGTTGTTTCACATGTTGGCGATTATACATAGTACTGCTATGTAAATTTAAGTATATTCTCTTTGTTTGACCACCAGCCTTCAGTTCTTTGAGGTATACACCTAGGAGTGGAATTGCTGGGTCATATGGTAATTTACATTTTTAATTTATTGCTAAACAAGCTGTTTCCAAAGTAGATTATTAACTTGATATTCCAACCAGCAATAAGGGCTCCCCTTTTCCCTGCATTCTGGTCAATGACTATTATTTTCTTTATTAAATTATGTCCATTCTGGGGGGATGAAGTGGTATCTGGTGATTTTTGATGAGCATTTTCCTAATAACTAGTGATATTGAGCATCTTTGATGGCCATTTGTGTATCTTTGGCCTCATACCAATTCAAGTCCTGTGCCCACTGTATTAGTTTATTAGTGATGCTATAACAAAGTGCTACAAACTGGATGACATAGAACAAAAATTCATGGTCACATTTTGGAGGTTATAAGTCCAAAATCAAGGTGTTGGCAGGGCCAAGCTCCCTCTGAAATCTTCATGGGAATCCTTCCTGGTCTTTTCCTAGATTCTGGTGTTTTACTGGCAACCTTTGGTGTTCCTTAGCTTGTAGACATATCATGCCAATCCTCTTTTCATATGGGCTCTTCCTGTGTCTGCTTCACACAGCTGCATTTACATAAGGACTGCTCATATTAGATTTGGGCCCACCCTATTCCAGTATGACCTCATCTCACTAATTACATCTGCAACAACTCTATTTCCAAATGAGCCATTCTGAGGTACTGGTATTAGAACTTCAACATACCTCCCTTGGGGGAATACAATTCAAGCCATTAACATCTTTTTTTTTTTTTTAATGGGACTTTGCCTCTTTTGTTGTTGATTTGTATAACATATTTTATATACTGGATATTAGATCCTCATCAGATTTGCTTTGCAAATATTTCTTTCTAAGAAATATCTTCTCATTTTCTCAGTAATGTCCTCTGATTTTAGTTTTTAATTTTGATAAGCCCAATTTACTTTCTTTCATTGCTTGTGGTTTTGGTGTCATATATAAGAAACCATTACCAAATAAAGGTTATGGAGAATTATGCATGTTTCCTTCCATTAAACTATACATTTATCCTTATGCTAAGTCTCTATATTTGGTGCTTTGTAGTAGTCATTACCGATTATTCTATTACTGTAGCATTGTAGTAAGTTATAAAATTGGGATGTTTGAGTCTCCTAAGTTTATTCCTTTTTTTTCAATGTTTTTATGGCAATGCTATATGGCTTAATTTACTGTAGTTTTATAATATAGATTAATATCAGAAAGTGTATGCTTCCAGCTTTATTTTTCTTCAAAATTGTTTTGAGTATTTGGGACATTATGTACTTCCACACAAGTTTTAAGATTGTTTTTCCCATGTCTGTGATAAATGCCATTGGAATTTTAATAGGAAATGCATTATATTTGTAGATTGCTTTGGGTAGTATCATCTTTTAAATAACAAGTTCTTTCAATTAATGAATAATTTATCTTTCAATTTTAGCTTTATCAGTGTTTTGAACCCTTTTATCTGTTGGAGAATGATGGTAAAACTCCTATTCCACCATTTTGTTGCCATCATTTCCTTTTTATTTCTTCATTTGGCTTTGAGTTCTTGTCTACTGTCATTTCATTTCATCATGAATAACTTTTTTAGCATTTATTGTAGGTAAGTTTAATAGCAACTGAGCCAAACTGACCAGGCTGGACTGTACCATTTCAATTAACCTAGCTTCAAGTTCACTGGTTCTTTATTTTGCCTGTTCTACTCTTGAATCCCTTTAGTGAAATTTTCATCTCTATGCTGTTGTCCAACATCAGAATTTGTATGACTCAGTTATTTATTTATTAATATTCTTTATTTGGAGATACATTGTACATGTTTTTCCTTTAGTTGTCTGTGGTTTCTTTTAGCTCTTTGAGTACATTACGCACAGCTACGGTGTTGATTTAGCGAGTCCACTGTCTGCTTCCTCAAGAACAGTTTCTCTTCATTTCTTTCTTTCCTGTGAATGAACAATGCTTTCTTGTTTGAATTCCTCTTTGTATGTTGCCCCCTTTTCTTTGTAAACTGGCCATTCTGAATATCATGGCAGCTCTGGAAAATGGATTCTGCTCCCTCTCCAGAGTTAGCTTTTGTTGCTTGTTCTGGGTTGTGGCTGTTGAGTGACTGTCCTAAACTGCTTTTATAAACTATAGTCATGCGTGATCTATAAAGTTTCCAATTCCACATTGTTGGTTCAGTGGTCACCTCGTGGTTTGACAGAGCTTTCCTGAAAAGCCTGGAGACAGAAAGGAAAAAGGAAAACAAAAGAAAATATTCTCCTGATCTTTCTAGATTGGCTGTGTGGGGCCAATCTACACTTACCCATGGTGTTTATGTCTACTTTAGCCTTCATTTCTGCTTGGACTGGGGGTACAGATCAGCAAGGGGTAAAAGCTTAGGGTCTTCTCTAGTCTTTTCTGAGCATGCATCCTGTCCTGGATATGGGCATGTCCTTCTAGATTCCTCTTAGACTATGTGGGCGCTTTCTAAAGCCCTTATTGCCCAAAGCATTTCCCTCCCCAGCTTTCCCTCCCCGACCTCAGCTGCCTGTTTGTCCCAACTGTTATCTTTCGCCCTGAACAGGCAGCAGCATGTTCAGTTACCGTTAATGTTTTAGGCACATACTCTCTCTGCACAGCTACTTTTTCATCTTCCTGAGTTAGGTGAAATAAAGGCAAGCCCCTTGCATCAGAACTACTGGGAATCTCTGAACAGGCCACAACAAATACCATCCATGGGAAGAAGGTCCATTCTGTTCCCTGTAGAATTAGACACCCATGCTAGTAATACAGGCTGCCATTTTTCAAGACCACCGCTGACCATGGAGGAGATGAAAATAATAAAAATGCCATTAAGCTATACCACTGGGTTTCAGTCATCTTTTTTATTGCTAAGTATTCACTATGTTGCTATATACACCTTGCACTATTTTTTGGACTTTCAACGAAATGGATTCTGACCGTTTTTGCTAGTCCCCCCTCCCCAGTGTTTTATATGGAGGGGGGTGGTCCCCAGAGTTCCTCATTCTACCATTTTCATTGACACATATGCATAATATTTTTTTATTTTTACAATATATTTTTATTGATTTCAGAGAAGAAGGGAGAGGGAGAGATAGAAACATCAATGATCAGAATCATTGAGCGGCTGCCACCTGCACACCCACCACTGGGGATGGAGCCCATCACCCAGGCATGTGCCCTTGACTGGAATCAAACCTGGGACCCTTCAGTCCGCAGGCTGACGCTCTATCCACTGAGCAAAACCGGCTAAAGCCATATGCATAATTTTTAATGTAAGTAAATACATACACCAACATTTAGGTGAAAGTGACATTTTCCTATTACAGTCTAAAATTGTGATGTTTTATTAGCTGTAAATAAGGACTCTACAGTTACATGATATAAACATTTGTATATATTTCAGGCATTTAAGATTAACAAAAGGAATATGCAAAATTCACGTTAGGTGCTCGTGAATTAAATAAGAGAATTTAGGGGCTAATATGCACATATTTGTAATGTTTAAATGTAACTAGCTACTATGCTGACCCTTTCCTACTACTAGAAAAACACATTATTAGCTATGTTATTGGTCTGACTCAATATAGCTTCTTGCTGGAAGATGAAAAACATCTCGTTTTCATATTTTAAAGGTAATGAGCTCTGTGGACTCTGAGGAACATTAAACCTCAAAGAGTTCATTGAAATGTTTTGTCCCTAGATGCTCTAGCTAATGTGTTTGCCCCTATCACGACGTTAAAACACAATGTTTAATGTCACTGACCTCGACAATATGTCGTGCCTTACTTAGAATAACCATTCCCTTCATGTACCCTTAGGATGGTTCTCATGATAGCAAGAAAGGAAATACTTGTCAATATCTGTAGTTACAAAATCTAATCTCCCCAAATCACCATGCTTGCTGACACGGAATAATACTTTATATGCAAAAGAAAATTACAGTAAACACACAACAGTATTGGGCTTACTCACGTGAATACCTAATGCAAGGAACAGTGTGCTGAGAAAAATGCAACACGTTATTGATCATATGCTATTATAAAATGAAACTCTCTTTGATGGAATTTTATATTAGGATTTTTCTCTAAAACTTAGTAGAAGAGAAATTTTTTAACCCTATCTGGCGATTGTTAAACATATTTTTAAGGGAATCTTTAATACAGTGCATCTGGTTGAAAAGTGACTTTAGAGGATATAACCTACCACACACAAATTAACTTTTCAATTTAAATTGTTTGGCAAAGGTAATGATATCATATATCATGGATGTGACTTTGCACATTACATTCTGAAAGCAAACTACATTTGAGCCAATATGTTTTTGGAATTTTTGCCCGTAGAACTTAACAATAATGACTAATCTCGAGGCAGTCTATTTCCCTTTAGAATCACTTCCCTCAAGGAACTATTGCCTATGGAGAATCAATAGCTTTTGAAATGATAGAATTCTGAAAACAAACAAACAAACAAAAACCCCACTGTTTCTATAGTGGCAGGTATTTAATGTTCAAAGGAAATTATATAATTTAGGCTGGAAAACTTTTGCTAATATGGGGCAGGTAGGTTCTTTTCACCTGGATCACAGTATCTGAGAACTGACTTTGCTCATGATTACACACTACTAAGTTTTATAGAGTGAATAAACATGTGTTAATATCATTTAGTCCATTGCACACTAACTGGAAGAATTGAGAGCTTTAAAAGGACAAATACGCGTAATTATACTTAATATATGTGTTCATAAAATTTGGCAAACTCCAACTATACGTCTGTTCTGCATGAACTTTAGAACATGCAAATGCTCAATGGATTGAGATTCACAGGTCAAGTGCTACCTAGTGATAGGCATTAAATCAATAACTGCGTTCCCTTACTGCCCTTCCATAAATGCTGTCCAATACTAAATTTATCAATATTTGAACAGGAACTAGGGGAATTAATATGGTTTTTAATAATAGATTTGGCGATAAGTTTAACATAGTTCTGAATTACATAACTTTTCACTATTGAATATCATCATGTTTTGAAAAGAGAGGTTTCATTCTGCTAGCACAGATATTGCCCCGGATTGAACTTAATATGCTCCTGCATGCTTTTATATTTTCCATTCTTTACTGAATTTCATACGTACAAAATAAGTAAATTCTGTGGATGTACACTGGTTCCTGTTTGAGAATATAGCTAACAAAGTTGCTTGTGGTCTATTATTTGGGTCTCAATGAAAATTAGATAACAAAGCCTAATGAGGAAAAACAGAAAGTTTATTGGACTGTTTCCAATTCCTTCTTTGGGTAGCACCACAGAAGTAAAAATTCAGGTTTGAGGTGTAAAAGTCTAGCTACAAGCTCTGTTTTTTATTCTTTTTGGCTGTCAGCTTGTAATACTTCTATAAGTCAGGCAAAATTTTCATTTCCTGTCTAATATACAGAATTGCTGTGAAGGAAAAAACTCCGTAACATATGAGAAGGTGCTGTCTAAACAATCAGAAACAGGATATGCAAACATAACATTTGGTTTCAAAACAGCTTCCCTGAGTCACTCACTCATATCAGGGTAATTCAGGGAATGAGGTTTTGATGGCCACGCGGGGGAAATAAGGGTGAGTTCTGTGGTTCTAAGTCTGGATTCCTAGATGACACCTCTGAAGTGGGAGAGGAACGAATTCTTAGTTCGGGTGCCGCTTCCATTGCCGGTGCCTTTGAGGCATGTTGCTTTAGTCACGTTTGCTTTAGATTTATAAATGGAAAGAACCTATCTTTCCCAGGTTAGGCATCCAAGTTGTAGGTACTAGTTACCCAGCTCCCTGTCCTGCACACCTTCCTCTAGTTAGGACTAATTAGAACAAAACACTATATAGCCATACATATCCTTTAACTTGAAACTGCAATAAATATAATTTTTCAGAACATGACATATTTTCATGCACATATCTTATCTCTGCACAGCCCTAGGAATTTATTAACACACACATCTTACGTTTTCCCTTAGTAACGCGGTGGTTTTCCTTACTAATAAGTGAACATTTAAGCATGAATTGACACATTGTCATTTATTTCAGTCCTGGAGCACACACTGAATATGATGATATGCTTGAAAAACACGTCAGTGTTTACTTTGTTCTTTCCAGTGCTAATATTAAATTTAACCACACATTTCTATAAATTAAATTCACTGGGAAATCTCACATTTATAAAATTACACAAGAATAAGCTACATTATCACAATCAACATGGAAATGTACTGAAGAATTCAAAGTAAAGTGTCAGGATCACTTCATCTTCATGGTAAACTTTCACTTTATGGAAATCCCACTTGGCTTCATTTAATTAAAAAGCTGAAAAAGAAAAATTATGATGAGTGGAAGTAAGAAAAACACAATAGCTGTTTATCCCGTTCTAAATTAGTACCTATAAACATAACAAAAAATGTCATCATTACATTAATTCATCTCATTTTAATAGTTATATGAGGGTAACTGTGCTGAATTAGTTCCAGTAATGGGGTCAGGCTGGGATTCAATGTAGGTCAGTGGTGGGCGAAGATGCTGATAAGAACTTAAACTTGTGTGGTGAAGTTTGGGTAAAACACACTATTTCTGTGGGCCACTCTCATTGTTGGCTAGACCAATAGTTAATCACTTAAACTGGTAATACAGGGGAAATAAAGGAATGGACTGAAATAAACATTTAAAGTGGGTAATTTCAATGTCCTAAATATTTTTATCATTCAGTTTACAATTCATTTACTTACATAATATAAACAATTGATGATTTTTATGAAATGCATAACTTCATTATATTGAACCAGAAAGACTGTATAATAAAGACATCATCAGACTCTAATTAAAGAGTACAATTAACTCTAAGTGCCAATGTTAGCAAAGAGAGGTTCTTAGATCCAACCTCTCGTTTGTATATTAACTAATATACAAAATTATATATTGAACTTGAGCTGAGATCTTCTGGTTCTAAATATTATTTCCTATGAGTCTTAAAAACAGGAAGCAACGTGATAGAATTAGGAGGATGATTCATGTTATTTTCCTACTTGAGACTTGATATGTCATAAATATTTTTACAAAAATATTTTGAAGAAAACTTCACCGTGAGTGAAAACAGCAGTGGAAAATATTGGGAAAGTAATTACCCATAAGTGAACACTATCATGTATTGCTATTAGCATTTTGCTCTTATTAGTAAATTGGACAAACCCTTAAGTTAATCTTTATTTAATATCCAAAATAAATTCAGTGCTACCACTGCAATAAAATTTTTTTTTGAACTATGGTTCAGATGGTAATTAGATCAAATTCTTAAGATTGATGTTTCACTGGTAGTTTCAAGAGACTCAGGAGTCCGATTATATTCATCAAAAGGTTCAGGGAAAATCTGTACTTCACTCGACTCAATCATGCAAACAAGTTACTTAATCTTCACTGTAACGAGAAATCCTGGTTAGAAAAAGGTAGATTAGATATAAATGAGTTTAAAATATTTACATCAGAATTAATTATAATAATTAGCTTCAAACATTTATTGAGTAATTAATATGTGCCACTGAGTAATTAATAATGGCAATGTGCCATTGATCTTACATGCATTCTCTCATGCAATCCTTACGCTAAGCAAAAGAAATATGTAAAATTTTTCCATTTATAAACGAGAAACCAAGGTTTAAGTTAAGTAACTTGTCAAAGGACACAGCTAGTAACAAGCAGATCAGGGATTTAAATCAGGAAGTTTAAAAACTTAAAAGACAATCTGGGAGAACTGAGTGATGGTATGAAACATTATTACTGTAGGAAAAAAACCTTGAAGACTAAAAATCTGGGGAAGATTTATGGACATAGGATAAATTTACAGTAGACTTTTATCCTCTTCAGCATATAGACTGACAAAAAAAAAAAAAATAGCAGTATGAAGTACTGAGAAAATATGAATGGTATAAATGTTTAAGGTTTTGTGAGGTTTAAGAGAAAATAAAAATGAAGTAAAAAGATCACTCTATATAAAAGAAACTAAAGATTGTAGATTTAACAGAATCCAAAATTGTGAGGAAAGTGAAAAATTAGTTTACAAATAATGGCGGTCGTAGTTCTGTGAATCGGGTATTTCTTGGCACAGGAAATGCCAGGGCTTGGAGAAGCGGCTGCAGTGCCAGGATCTGCCTCCACTTCCCCAGCTTCTCTGCTAGGCTCTGTCTGACTGTTTCTCGGCAGCTCCTCCTTAGGGTTTTCATCTGAATCAGGTGCAACTGCACATCCACAGCCACTCCTGGGCATGACTTCCATCTCCGACTCTCACAGGAGATGTCATTTCCATTTCCAGCCCCAGGAGGCCCGCTGAGGGCAGGCCTGTCCCTTGCTTAACCTGGTGGGGCCTTGACCAGGGAGTAGGACTGGTCACATAGTCAGGAGGCTCAGTGCCACACTCATGGAGACATCGCATTAGCAAGCACGGGCTGCGGGTCAGAAATGCTCACTCTGTGTACCTAGGGGGAGGCCTGGAATATGGATTTGAAAACTTCCTGAGGATTTATATGTCCTCTCTTGGTGAAGATCTAGAGGAATGGAGAGAATTCTGTTAAATGACATCTACTCCGTGGGAAAAAGTACCGACTTGAAGAAAATTCTTCACAGCCTAACAAAATCAGTGCCGTCAAATGTAATACTATGCAATGAAACTAGTAAAAACTGAATTTTCTCTATTTTCCCTACACATTACTCTGCCACGTCAGAGAACAGTGTAGATGGAGCATAAGTAGGTACCTGGTACACAAGGAAAGCCAGAATTTGCTCCTCACCTTCCCCATTTCCTGACTGTCAACTAAATAGGGTTTAAAAAATCTCCTAACACCACCCCTTTCTGTCTTTTACCTTTAATAAAAAGAGACGCCTTTTCTTTGGCATATTGTAAGTGCTGCAGATTGAAATGAGTTAATTTTTTTCAGTGTTTTTGGCATCGTAGATTAAAAAAGAAATTAAAGGGAATACAAATACTCATTTACAAACTAAGACTCAAATCATACAGAGCCATGATTCTCAATCCTAGGGTAGGGGAAAGAGAAAAATGCAGCTTTCTCTTTCTTGGACATACTTAACTTTAGATTTGATTAGCCTGATCACATTTTCAAAACCAAAATTGGCCGGCTAAATCATGTTAAGAACAAAATGAAGAAACTGGAGACTTTACTTGCCCTTTTTATTACTCTAGTTGCCCTGGGAGCTAATGTGTCTGATAACTCATTTACACTGCAGTCAGGATTTAAGGCAGATGATCCCACAGCTCAGATATGTTACATTTCTCCACTCCTTGAGTACATTTATCTTTTCTGTGTGGGAAGAAGAGAACTGAATCGAGCCTCTGCCAGGTGGGGTTGAAGAGGCTTACTCCTCCACTAAAGCACCACAGGCAGATCTCCCCGTTACGGGGTTAGTTTTGTCCCTCAGATAAAGCCGTGTACTGTTGCCATCATCCACATAAACCATCCTAAGATAACTGCACAGTTCACGTGGAAGAGATGTAAGGACTGACGAGATTTTACTTTCTATCAATGTATCACTAGTTGCACTGACTCAGCAGTTTTAACTGCAAAAGGAAATATAGGCCCTTTACTCCCTAATTAAGAGAAGGATGGATTAAGCTATTAGAAGGACTCTGTAGAGAAAGTAAAACATTTATTCTCTAAGAGAAGCTGAAGAAGGAATATGCTCAAGAAGTAAATTTGTACCTAGTTCATGAAATGACCAAGTATAATCTTCCCCACCAAATGTATTAGGTTCTAGTAAAGTCTAAAGTTTGGTTATAATGAGGTGATATGAGAATTAATTTTCAACAACTTCCTACCTCCAATCATGACAATATGTTGGTGGAAATTGTATGAGATATTCATTATGACAACTCTAGTCACCAGAGATTATTTTATCATTTAATTTTCCTTTCATGTTGGCTTTTCTTATTTGAAAAAGCTAAAACTTTGCAGAATTCAAAAGATGACGCAAAGTTTAGTAAAAACTTAACAGTAGATTATATGAGAAAAAAACTGAAAATGCAGTCAAAGCCATGATAGATAATCTAAAAGAAAAAGTAATTTTGATGAATTCAACAAAGCTTAAAACCCATTTTGTAATATGCACGTGTGTGTGTGTATGTATGCACGCACACACACACACACACACACACACACACACATATAATAATTACTAAATGAATCACTGCAGCCCATCCCAGATAACATACTTATAAGAAGCAAATGCTATGACCTGCAGGGATCAGGCCCCAGCTTGTGCCCCCCAGCCCCATAGCCCCACCTGGCGCTCTGCCTTGGCCTGGCACCACCCCCTCACCTGCTCCACCATCTGCTTGTGGGACCATTGATCAGGGCCAGGCCCCCACCACCACTGCTGGTTGCCGTCTTCAGGGTGATCAGTGGGGCGATCAGGCCCCCACTCACACCCAGCATGGCCTGGTGCCGCCTGCTCACCTGCTCCGCTATCCTGCCGTGGTCCTGCTCTCATTGGGGCCCATCAGGGCCAGCAGAGCCTTCACTGCTGCCCACTGCCAGTGCCACATCGCCGACACTCACCATGTTCTGTGCCACCCCCTGGTGGTCAGTGCATGTCATAGCGAGCGGTCGAACTCTCGGTTGGATGACCGCCCAAGGGGACAATCTGCATATTAGCCTTTTATTATATAGGAGAATATATTATATTTATATTATATTATATTATATTATATTATATTATATTTATTATATTATATTATATTATATATAATAAATTATACTCTGCTTGGGAGCAGGGACCATGTCTTCTATCTCCTTTGTACAATCTATGCTGAACACATAGGAGGTGCTCACACTTGCTTAACTGAGTTTAAAATCTCTGGGAAAATGAGCTAGTTATTTACATCAACCCTTGAATATAAATTAACCATTGAAATTCTGTTTATTCTATTAAGAATGAAAACAGTCACGTTAGTATAATGATATTACCTGTAAGGATAGCCGTGGTACTTGGAACGAAATATCGAAAGAAGGAAGCTGAAGAAGAAGACCACCAGGCCCAATCCCACCAGGCAAATGACTAGAGAGACAGAAAATACCATTAATGTCTAGACACTGCAACCCAAGTATCTACATTTAAAAATGCATTCAGTAATTGCAGTGTACTTATATCAATAGTTCATGGCACATACAGATACAACAAATCAGATAATCCAAAATACAATGGATTCACTATTTTACACATTCTTCCCAATGAGCGGGTATGTTTTGGGTATGAAAATAACCAAAGTGACTGACTTAAATCTTCTGATAGTTTTCCTCTCTTACAGAGTTCCTACAAGTACTAAAATGCCCCAGGGGATAAAAACAAACAAAATATGTGATAAACCACAGATGAAACTATCCCTGTATTATGAAGCATTAGCTCAATTAGCAAAGACATCTGCATTATTGGAATACTAAATATAATTTTATTCTCAGGGCCATGCAGTATTTATGAAAATAATTTTAGATTATTGCATCAGTAAAAGCCTGTTACTGACAATTCATTATGATGTATAGACAGCTAAGAATAAAAGCTTGGAGAGTAAAAGGGAGTATATATGGTATAGTATTCTCAAAATAATGGCCTAGGAATCTGTTAGTCAGTTCTCATTCAACTTTGTAGGAATATCATTCTGATTTGAGTACAAATTAAGTCATAAGTGCTTAATAGCATTCAATTGTAGTCTCTGTGACATTTCATTTCAGACAAGGCCATATAGGTGAACTTCAAAGGAAGAAAAAAAAAGGTACTCAATATCACAAACTGAAAAACACTTTTAAAAATAGTGTAGAATATCCAAGTATGCTGGACACCAGGCACTAGATGGAGCATGTAACAACATAGCTTACAACAGCCTTACTAAACCCAGACTTAACTGTATGATGTTTTACTTTATATCTTCCTACATGTAGTACTTTTATCAAACACTTCTTTTCCTTTTTTATTTTTTATTTTAAAAAACTTTTCAGACGCTGAATAAAACTTTTCACTCCCTTTGTCACTCTTAGTAGCCTTGTTTGGTTATTATGCTCAGTGGGAAATGAGGCTCAAAATATGTGAATACATATTTACTTGATTTCCTGCAGTGGAATAAAATAATGCAACCAAATATTTGTATATGGATAGGGAGAGGAATTAAATGGTTGGTGAGGAGTTAGTAATTACTAAATGAATCACTGTAGCCCATCCCAGATAACATACTTGTAAGAAGCAAATGCTATGACACAGAAACATTCTGACCTGGTCAATGATAATCACAGTTGTTGTATTATATCAATTCTACCAGAATAAGGGAAATAATTTAAAAATATAATATCTCTCTCTCTCTCTCTCTCTCTCTCTCTCTCTCTCTCTCTCTCTCACACACACACACACACACACACACACACACACAAATAATTTGGCAGTGGGGGTTGGAGAAATATATATATATATATATATATATATATACATATACATATACATATATATATATATATATATATATATATATATATAAAATCGACCAAGAGAAAAGTGGGAATTAATGATTTCATAGACATTGTGATTAAAATATTAATACACACTTATTACTATTATTTAGCCTGATATGATAGGATATATGGTAATATATCATCACATAAGAATTTGCCTCATGTTATTTATCAATCCAAAGAGCAGCACATTGTTTATTTAAAAGATATATCATGAAGTGATATATCTGAACAATGCTTAGCTAAACAAAGTAACATGTTTATTTCCTCTATATTTCCTCAAACTGGTGTGTTGAGAACATCATGGGAAAAGGTAAACTCAACTGTACATTTCACCCAATACATTTCAACACTTATGATACCTAAGTGTTCAGAAATCACTATGATGTACTAACAATCATATTACCCTAGCTATTATCCCATAAAGGAAATAAGTCTTTTATTTTAAATAAATTATTCATCTTTAAACTTCTTAATAAAATGTTAGCCTTTTTCAGGCACCTGTGCTCCTCATACATAAATTCTGGATTTAAAAAGGGCTCAGAGCCGAAACCGGTTTGGCTCAGTGGATAGAGCGTCGGCTTGCGGACTGAGGGGTCCCAGGTTCGATTCTGGTCAAGGGCATGTACCTGGGTTGCGGCACATCCCCAGTAGGAGATGTGCAGGAGGCAGCTGATCGGTGTTTCTCTCTCATCGATGTTTCTAACTCTCTATCTCTCTCCCTTCCTCTCTGTAAAAAATCAATAAAATATATTAAAAAAAAAAAAAAGGGCTCAGAAATGCACACCTGATTCCCATGGCATTGAGGACCTACCATTTGCCAATACACCTCTCAGGCTCCCCCCAGCATCCCCACCTCTCCCTGCAGGATGCATGGTACTCCAGGACTAGATCCTCCATGGAGCTGGGCAGAGCACCCCTGACGAGAGTGGAGAGAATTTCTCCTTTCTCTGCAGTTCCACAGAAAGTCACCCAAACCCATTCGGAAGGGATATATTTTTAATTATTTGAGGACATCTAAGAATAGAAGAGTAAAAAACATTGCAACGTTCCTCAACCAGAACATTTCTTTAGTTTATGTTTACAAAGAACTTTTATATTCCTCATTTGATTTAAATGAATCTTAAGTCTGAAACAAAATCACACACACAAAAAAACAACAACAGAGAATTACTTCGTCTTTTTCCAACATCCCCTTTGGATGTTGCCGCTTCATTTAGAAGAACCATCCCCATGGTGATAGCAGCATCTATAGTAATTGTCAAGGAAACAGTAGCAATGGATGCAAATAAAACATATTATTTTTTTGGATCTGAACACAAAGTTTTCGGTAGTGGAATACTTAAATTACAAATGCACACAGAGGTAAATACAATTTATTCTATGCAGAAAAAATAAAATTATCATTCTTTGTGTATTTAAATCTACCTTGATTTTTTTTAAAAAAATATTAATTTCAGAGATGAAGGGAGAGGGAGAGATAGAAACATCAATGGGAGAGAATCACTGACTGGCTGCCCCTGCATGCCCCCTATTGGGGATCGAGCCTGCATTTACCCTTGACTGGAATCGAACCTGGGACCCTTCAGTCTGCAGGCTGACACTCTACCCACTGAGCCAAACCAGCTAGGGCTAACTTGATTTTTAAAATATATAACCTTAAACCTTGTGAGATTTTGCAAGTAATTGAAATGCTCTTAAATTCCAGGACCTTCACAGCACGTATGCTTTATGTGGACTCTGAAAACCAATAATGACATTTCACATTATACATAGATAATATAGAATCACAATGATACATTACATTGGCAGTCATAGAAGATTAAAATATATTCAGCATAAAACCAACCAAGTTTGGTCAGAAGTCTAAAGTAACAAGAGAAAAAGCTGCTATCAGCCCTGTGCAATAGCATCACCCTCCCACCCTCACTTCGGCCTCCTCACCCAATACATGTATATACATCACATACTACCATTAAACTTTTAGGGGTCCATTATACACAGTTTGAAAACCAATGAAATTTAGATAATTACTAAATTCCTTGGGTTTCAATCATGTAGTGATGGCCTGAAAGAATCGTGTAAGAGAATGAATGTTTCATGCTACCAATATAAATCTGTGGATTTTAAGGGTTCATTATTCTTAAGGTGTTTTAGACAGTCTACTGATGTAAATTCCCTTGAGTCCATAGTCATAGGGCATTGCTAGTAATGAGAGAAAAAATTAAAAGCTTGTATCATTCAACTTGTTCCTATGTGGGTAATTTCTACTGCTTAGTGCTTTGGAGCAGACGGATATGACTATGTAAGTCCTTATTAAGGAGTCAAGTTAGGATTCTCCTTTCATCAATCTCTGGAAACACCCTTTTTATTCATGTATAAATTTTAATCTACACATATGATTATACATAGTTACTATCACACATATTTGCAAATATATGAAATGTTTTAAAATGACCTTATGTAGGTATTATAAATAAAATACTCATTTTATGATTTCATCTGCTAACTAGTTGCTGAAATTTCATTAATAAAATCTTGGGGGAAGTGGCATGATTTCTATTCCTGGGGAAAATATGATTTACAAAATTAAATGGATCGAAGACTTAACCATAGATCTGATACTGTAAAACTGCTAGAAGGAAACACACGGAAGAAGCAACTGTATGCAGGCAACTGGGCTGAACACCATACAGGGATTCCTCTCATTCAGCCCCTTAGCAATGCTGTGAGGTGGGTACTGTTTTAATTCTTGCTTGTACATTGTGATAACGCAACTTACAGAGAGGTCTAATAACTAGAACAAGGTGTTAATAGTGCTGGAGCCAGAATTCAAGGCAGCTATCTGAGCACAAAGCCCATTTGCTCTTTTCTTCTTCTTTTTTTTTTTTTTTACAGGTTTGAATGTTTTTATGTTAGCACAAATTTAGTTTAAAACACACACACACACACACACACACACACACACACACACACACACCTCACAGATTCAGGAAGCTTAGCAAGCCCAAAGTAAGATAAATTCAAAGAAGCCCCATCTAGGCACACCACAGCCAAAGATAAAGATTTAATATTGATAATATTGAAAGCAGCAGAAAAATAAAAAGTATTACATATAGAGAAAGTGTTGTGTTTTGGCCAACTTCTCATCCAAATCAACGAAACAACAACACAAAAGAAATTATATATTTAAAGTGCTAACAAAATTGTGAACCCAGAATTCAACATCTAATATATTCTTCCAAATGAGGGTGAAATAAAGTCATTTTAATATAAGCAAAAGCTGAGAGAATATCTCAGCTACAACAATGCTTAAGAAGGTACTTATGTCTGAGGAAATGATACCAGATAGGAACAGAGATCTATAGAAAAAAATGAAAAGCATCAGGGTAAATTTAAAATATATAATTTTTCTCTTGCCTCTTAATATTTTTAAAAGGTAGCTATTTAAATCAAAAACAACATTGTATTGTTGAATTTATAACTTATCTATATACTAGAGGCCCAGTGCACAATTTCGTGCACAGGTGGGGTCCCTCAGCCTGGCCGGCCAGGAGGGGTATGAGGGGGGATGGGGGACCGTGGGAGGTTGGCTGTGGGACTGCACTGACCATCGGGAGGCAGCTTCTGCATTGAGCGTCTGCACCCTGGTGGTCCATGCACGTCATAGTGGCTGGTTGTTTGGTCGACAGGGTTTTATGACCTGATGACCAGCCAGTAGCTATGACGTGCACAGATCACCAGAGGGGCAGACGCTTGATGCAGGAGCTGCCCTCTGATGGTCAGTGTGCTCCCACAGCCAAATCCCATGGCCAGCCAACCTCCCATGGTCCCTCCCCCTGGCCAGCCCCAATTGCTGGGGAGGCTGAGGGACCTCACTCATGCATGAATCCATGCACCGGGCCTCTAGTATTATATATTACATTTATTGATTTTCATATGTTGAGCCCTGCTTGCATCCCAGGGACAAATCTTACTTGGTGGATGGTGTACAATCCTATGTATGTGTTCTTGAATTTGGTTTGCTAATATTTTGTTGAGAACTTTTGCATCTATATACATCAGGGATACTGGTCTACTAGTATAATTTTCTTGTGGTACCCTATATGGCTTTGGTAGCAGGGTAATGCTGGCCTCCTAGAATGAGTTTGGAAGTGTTCCTTACTCCTTAGTTTTAGAAGAATTTAAGAAAGATTGGTGTTAATTCTTCTTTAAAAGTTTGGTAGAGTTCTCCAGTGAAGCTATCTGGTCCTGGAAATCTGTGTTGGGAGATTTTTTATTACAAATTCAGTATCTTTACTCATTATTGGCCTGTTCAGATTTTTCTATTTCTTCCTGATTTGGACTTGGTAGAGTGTGTGTTTCTAGCAATGTATCCACTTCTAGGTTATGTGGCATATAATTGTTCCTAGAGTGTCTTATAATCCTCTTTATATCTGCAGTATCAGTTGATCTTCTAGGGCAGGGGTGGGCAAACTTTTTGACTTGAGGGCCACAATGGGTTCTTAAACTGGACCGGAGGGCTGGAACAAAAGCATGGATGGAGTGTTTGTGTGAACTAAGATAAATTCAAAGTAAACATCATTACATAAAAGGGTACGGTCTTTTTTTTTTTTTTAGTTTTATTCATTTCAAACGGGCTGGATCCGGCCCACGGGCCGTAGTTTGCCCACGGCTGTTCTAGGGTGTTTTTTTGTTTTGTTAGGCTAGCTAAAGGTTTGGCAATTTTATCTTCTCAAAGAACTTGTTCTTAGTTTCCTTGATCTTTTTTTTTAATTGTTTTTCTGGTTTATATTTCATTTATTCCTGCTCTGATTTCTATGAATCCCTTCTGAAAGGAAAGTTCATATTCATAAATGCATATATAAAGAAATGCAAAACTTTGTAAACCTTTGTACATATAACCCTAAAATACGAATTTTAAAGCAAAGAGGTGCCTAGATACAGGCTGTGTATAACACCCAAGTAAAATATCTTATTCGAAAGCAGTAGGGTCAGGAAATAAGTATGATCTCATTCTCAGAATGTTTCCTGCAAAAGTATTGAGAAATGAGCTGTGAATCTACTTTAAACTTGATGGTTAAAATTAAGATATAAGAATTAAACTAAAATGGCTTTAAACTCACCAACTCTCCCTCTTTTATTTAAAAATATTTTTTGAATGTAAGATCTTTGATTATTGAGAATTAATTGGGCTTAAGTTCCATAGTATCCAAGGAAACAAAAGTTTTGGATTAAGAAAAAAGAGTCTACATAATACTTGTCATTTGAGAAAAATAATTCACATTTGTAACGAACATTTGTACACGAAGGATTAATTTTTAAACAGAGGAAGAAGCTAGATGTTCATCTGTCAGAGTTGATATGTAGAGCTTCCTTCATTGGGTGGGAGGTTGAATAATTAAGGAAAGCCCCTAGATATTGGGGAGATTCTATGTCTAACTCTGGGATAACAGATGCTTTTCTGCCTTTAAAATTATGGCTGGGGCCATTTTGGCACAACATTAAAAGAGTATATGAGATGTAAGTATATAGTGGATAAACTATAATGTTTCTGAGACTTGTTCTATTGTTCTGAGATAGTTAATGCCTACACACACACACACACACACACACACACACACACACACACACACACACACGGTCTGGCTCATGTATTATTTTGCACATTTGTATTAACATTGTAGCAATATATACTAGTATTTCAACTACTTGCAGACTCCACAGTTTCTTTTCTGAGCCTGCCAATCATCACCTTATTGCTTAAAAAGTCAAAACACTGACATCCCACATACACTAGAAGCTGCTATTTGTGTAAATTATATATAATAACCAAAGGCACTGGGCATCCTACTGAACTAATAACAAATGCATTTGTATTGCATTATAATTCATTCTCAATTGCACATGATGTTAGGTTCACTGTTGCTCCAGGAAGAGAATCACGATTGCCAATTTAAAGATGAATGAGAACAGAAGTTGAAAAATATATGAGCACATTACAGAAGACTTAAAGGGATCTAAATCTAAAATTATCTTCAACTTGCATCCATCATTAATTTTCTCCTATAATGTTTTTTTCTTCGATATAACACATTAAAATAAACATTTTTCTCTATCACAGATTGAAAATAAATGCAGAATCAAACTTTCATGATAAATGGAAAACAAATGTTTTTCTCAAATGAAAAACAAATGTGATATTTATAAGAATATATATCGCTAGTATAGCCTTTGCCTTTTATATTAGCACTTTTACTTCCAACTGATACTTATCTATGCCATCTTCTTTAGATCTCAGAACTTAAAGGGCATGGGGAATCATGGGACAGGTCAGAGTTTGTATAGTTGGCAGTAAAGCCAATACAATATCTCGTGAGTCCTGTACCCACTGGCACACATTGAATGTAGCTTGGTGAATTCAGATAAGGTTCAAGTTTCTTAGCAAGGCATGTGTACATTTTCATTACCCAACCAAATCTCTTCACAATTTGTGAATATTCTCATGTTATGTTTTTGTACCTGTTGTGCCTCCTACTGGAATATTCTCCCTCACTTATTCTCCGACAGGGAAACTTCTTTGGCTACTGTAGCAAAATGAACCCAACAGTCAGTTGAACTACCTGGGCATCCAGGTGCTCTCTGCTTTCTTGCTGTGTCCGAGCACTGATTTTAGCACTGGCCACACAGCAGGATAATTCTTTTTCTATCTGTCTACCTTCTTGTAAATAGCAAATATCTTATTTGCATCAGGTACTGAAACATAACTGAATGAAAAGTAAATGAAAGAAAAATAAATTTTTACTGGGAGAACATAAAGGATTATATAAATTCTTCTTGGTTCCCATATCTGTATTAAAATGCCATAATATTTCTTAAACTTTTTAGATAGTTTTCTCTCATAGACTACTGAGGATTCTTGCTTTTTCTTCCCTAAATAAGAAACAGAGAAAATAAAACACTACTAATAGGGAGAAAAACATTTGTAGTAAATATAAGTATATAACCTATGACAACAACCAACTCCATCTGTTCTTCCTTAGGTTTTTTCCAACAAACGTTTGTACATAGCCACTGCATCTAATCACCTGGCTTACTAAATTAAGAGGAGAAAAACAAAAGGCAGAAATGGTCTCTACAGATAAACAAAAAGTAACCATCTGGAATTTACTTTTTTTTTCCCATAAGGGAAAAAATAACACACATAAATTGCAAGAGAAAAATATATAGTGTTAAAAAATTAGCAGACTGCCAAATAAAAGTAAAATCACAAATTATTACATAATGGCTTCTTAACTTTTACTGATAATTTTATTGAGTCTATCATTTTAAAAGAAATTTTCTTTTTCATAAATATCTATGAAATAAAAGAAATAAAGCAGTAAATAATCACTGGTAACAGAAAGAGAACAGGGACTTCTAGTTCTTTTAGGTATTCCTGTTAGAACTCTATATGGAAGACTTCACACTGCTTATGAAATTTCTTTGCATCCTAAATCTCAGCTTCATGTCAATGAGCCATGAAATGGAACCTTGGAGAATTCCTGCCATATAATGGAACTTTCATTTCTTTTGTGAGGTACTCCTGATGTGTTTAATAGACTAGCTGCTTTGAATAAAGTATGCTGCTAAAATGCTACATCAAGGGTTGAAATAGGGTAGAAAAAATGTGTATATATAAAAGCTAAAAAGTGACCTGCAAGAAGTATTTTTTCTTACTATTATACTTGAACACAAATGTATTTTGCTTCATAAACATGCAATTAAGAGATTAAGTAAGAGTAAATATGATCTTACCCACATTTTTAGATATGGAGATGTTCCTATAAACATGTTTGCAAATATATCCTTTTCTCACTAAAAACCCTTCTGATATGCAGAAAGGATTAATATCTTACCATATTAAAGTCGGAACACAGAAACCTGTAGTTACTGATGAAAAATCACAAAATTTGAGAATGTTTACTAAAATGTAGGTTATTTCCAAGTCCAATCTAAGAAGCAAAGTACAACACACACAAAAATACTCATCTTAGTCATTTCTTAAATTTGAAGCCATAAAAGATAGAGGTAATTAAATAAATGCAAGCAAGAAACGGACTACAGATATGCACAGTTCCATGTATGCGCCAAGTATGTGTGGTCACGTGTGGGAGGAATGAAAAGGTTGAGAACTGGTACGAGGAAGAAGAGGGTCAGTGCTGCTCAGTGAGCTTTAGGAAGACACTGGAATATAAAATGGAGTCATAATCTCTCCTCCAGCTTCATTTCCAAAGTCAAAATGTCACATGACTCACACAAACCTCAGTGTTTCCCCCAAATACAGTTGTTTGCCTAAAAAGTAACTCCCCACTCAGAGAATATTCAGTTTGTCTTAAATACTTGAACTTCCTTCCTTCCTATCCTGCTATCTTCTTGACCCCAAACTGGGCAGAATTACCTGATTCAAAACAATGGGTCTGGTATGTTCCAAAAAGAGGTTTCTAACTGCCCTACGTCTCCCTCTTCTGACTGATCATAATATTTAAGGGGACCAGTACTAAAATAATGTTTTTCATCTTGCTTTTTACATTAGAGGATGCTTTCCCCCCGGCCCCCACCATTAAGATCCTATGCGAAAACCATACAAGTTTCACAAATAACCGTTAGCCAGAGATAACCGAGGCAGAGCAAAAGCTCTAACTTCATTACTCAGTAAAAAAGAGAAAATTAAGAGACTGTTAATGATTCAGAATAAAAGCCAAAAGTATAATAGGAAATAATTAGCATAGAAATCAGAAAATTAGACATAGCCAATTTAAAATATAATGTCTTTTACAAGTCTTGGTATTTATTATCAGGAGAGAATTAATTTGACAGAACATGGTTTTCCTTTTCCAATCATCAGTCCTTTAAAGGATACTCAGTACCAGAATAATGTGGGACTCAGCCACGAACTGGGCCTGGCTGCTTCCATGAATGTAGCTCTAGAAAAACAAGACAAAGAAGCAAATATTACAATCTGAGGAGTTAGGGATTTTTTGGTACATTGTAGATTTATACCATGAAGATAATGGAAAAGTCTATTAAATAAGCTCCATTTGGAGTTTTTTAAGTGAAATAATTACTTGTTAACTCGAAATAATAGATGTAAATGTTAGGGGCTGATATTACTGTAAACTGTAGGCAGCAACTTAATATCAATGTGAACTTATATCTTGTTCAAAGGTTTACCACAAACACACACAATGTAATCGCAAAAGTTACAAATAAGAGCAAGTAAGTTTACCAAGTTTACTGAGTCCATTAAAATAAGTCAACAATAACCTATCAAATATTAAATCACTCTTTTCCACATTATCAAAATAAGGTAGCTTTATTAGTGCACTCATTTCATTAGAACATTTTAATTGATTTTTAAAATATAAATATTAAAACTGTTTTAGCTCACTGAGAAATGTACAGTTTTTCATACTTAGTAAGAACTGTATTAGTTGATATCCAGTAGATTACAGAAAATCTGACAAAAATCATCTAAGATATTTTGCTTCTAAAAAATCTGACATCTCCATTTTAGCTGTTAATCTCTCATGAAAATTAGTTGCTTTGCAGTTGTTTTAAATAAAAATACTTGTCTAGGTTTTCTGTTCATAAAAAATATTCGAGAAAAAAAAACCTCTTACGGCATAAAATTGATAGCCTCAGTTTTACATCACATTTGAAGAGTAATTGTATCATTCGAGAAGAACCACTTAGTCCTCTCAAAAATTTCCTTTGTTTTTATTTTGACAACACGTATGGGTGGACGCATTCTGCTTTACTGGAGACAGTATTTCTGGACGCTGGAACAGAGTGTGGAATCTCAGAGGGAGGGCGGGGAAAAGGGGTGGGTAGGTGGGCGGTAATCAACCAAAGACCATGTATGCATATATGCATAACCCATGGGCCCAGACAATAGGGTGCTGAAGGCCTGGGGCGCGGGAGGGCAGGTGCAGCTGGAGAGGATCAATAGGGGACATGTGTAATACTTTCAACAATAAAGAATTATTTTTAAAAAGAGAGAAAAAGAAAAAAGTGAATAAAGCAGGCTATTTTAGGCTAAAAACAAAAAAGTTAGAAATTACTCCTTTTTGGCCTTAACCCTAAACACATCACCAAATGTGTCAGATATTCAATAGCCCCTCATTTATAAAATTAGGAACAAAATCAGATGATTCCTACTATCTCTTTGAAGTATATAAAGTCTTTTTTTTAATTCTGTCTTGGTATTTTCACGTAAAAGTTGTTCTTTATACTTTATACTCTGATCTAAACTGTCTTTGCTTCCATCTAAAAATTCTCAATATTTCATAGTGCAACTGCCTCATCCAAAGAGGTATTTAGACGTATAAGCACAGCTTCAAGCAAACTGGCTAAAAGAGAGCCGTTCCTGGGCATTCACATTATAACTTCTGAGGAATCCTACCATATGTGTTTTCTTCTGACTCTATCCATTTAAATGTCCCTATATGGAGATAAGCACAGTTTTGAAAGTCAAACTAGGTAGTTAATCATTTAAGACTTTTAACATTAGTAATGAATGACAATAATGAACCAAAACAAATACTAACAGCAATTTATGTCTGGTTGGAAAATAAGACCCTCAATACTAAGGAACAAAGGTTTTATTCTAATTAGTTGTAACAGCAAGAATAACAGTTAAGTAGAATTGTACCAAATACTACTAATAGTAATATCTACCAGTTATCTAGCACTCATTTTATGTAAGTTTTTCATGCACTATCTCATTTAATTCTACTAATCCTACAGGGTAGGCATTTTTATTATAGTCATGATATAGATAAGGTAACTGAGGTTTAAGAGAAACTTGCCCAGATTTTCATATCTAGTGTGTGTAAATGCTGGGATTTGAATGTAGGTCTCTGATTTCAGATTCTGAGCTCTTATTCATTATGCTACCTTGTTGTTTACTGGATGCTTCATATATATTATCCCATTTTATCTTCATAACTAGAGGCCTAGTGCATGAATTCATGCACCAGTGGGGTCCCTCAGTCTGGCCTGTGGGATCAGGCTGAAACCGGCTCTCTGACATCCCCTGAAAGGTCCCAGATTGCAAGCGGGCGCAGGCCAGGCTGAGGGACCCCACTGGTGCATGATTGGGGCCAGGGAGGGACATGGGAGGTTGGCCAGCTGGGGAAGGACCATGGGAGGGCTCCACGGCATGTCCGGCCCGTCTTGCTCAGTCCCAATCAGCCAGACTCTGGCAGGAAGCTAAACTACCAGTTGGAGAGCCTGCCCCCTGGTTGTCATGTCATGGCGACTAGTCGACCAGTTGACTGTCTGCCCCTTGGTGGTCAGTGCACTTCATAGAAAGCGGTTGAGCAGCCTTAGCATATCATTAGCATATTACGCTTTGATTGGTTGAATGGCCGACCGGACACTTAGCATATTAGGCTTTTATTATATAGGATAACCATCCTATATAATAAAAGGCTAATATGCAAATCAGCCAAATGGTGAAACTACAGGTCGCTATGACATGCACTGACCACCAGGGGAAAGACACTTAATGCAGGAGCTGCACCCTGGTGGTCAGTGCACTCCCACAGGGGGAGAGCTGCTCAGGCAGAAGCCCTGAGCCAGACTCACGGCTGGCGAGCGCAGGTGGTGGCAGGAGCCTCTCCCGCCTCTGAGGCTGTCTGACATCCCCCAAGGGCTCCTGGACTGTGAGACGGCACAGGCTGGGCTGAGGAATGCCCCCCCCCCCGAGTGCACAAATTTTGTGCACTGGGCCTCTAGTATAAAACAAGTATCATCAAGTCATCTTCCAAATAAAGAAACTGGGATTTAGAAAAGTTAAGTTGCTTAAGATTGCATGACTTGACTAGTAATTGGTAGAATTTGGACTGAAACATGTGTCTACTTCCAAAGTTCATATCTTTTCCACAACAAATTAATGATATCAAAAGACAAGAAGGCAATCAAATGAAACATTTTACAAAAGCTTTATCTGGCAATCACATAATTAAACAATGATCATTAAAGTCAACATTTGTATGACTTAAATATTTAAACATAACAACACTGGATATTATACCTAGATTTATATAATGACTAGAAGGTAGTTTGCCTATATTAGAATCACAAATTTAGAGAAGCAAGAACTTGAGATATTTTCTAGGTGAGTGATTTCAAAACTTTTTTTAGTAGTAGAATCTTCTCTGGTCAAAGTCATCAACAGACTTCCACTTCCAATTCTGACTGGGCTTGAACTGTTAAGTCCACGGCATGGGGTCCCTCTACTTTTTTGTACTACTTCCTTCCCTTGACTTCTAAGATGCCACTCTAGATTCTCCTACTTTCCTGGCTCCTCTCCCCCAGGCACTCTGGCTGTTCCCTTTCATCATCCGCACAATACATTCTGGAGTAACTCAGAGATGCGGAGACTTAAGCCCTTTCTCTGTAGTCAGCCTTCCCAGGTGTCCTCCCCCAGCCCCATGACTTTACCGATCCTTTCCACAGCCGTGATTCCTCCATTTCTACCCCTAGGCCAGTCCTTCAGCCTTGCATATGGCCTGATATATATCCAGTTCCGCTTGGTCATCTAATAGTCTTCATTAATAGACTACTTCGAAAGCTAAAATGGTCAAAACAAACTTTTGATATGTCCACCCCCCTTTCAATCCCAGAAATATCAACTTGCTTTTTCCAGTTATTTAGGCCCAAACTTTGAAATTGTTCTTGTCTGTTCTCTCCTCTCTCCCTTTACATATTTCCAATCGTTGAGAAAAAAATGTTAATTCTATGTTCAAAATCCATTCCAAATTCAGCCACCTGTTACACTTCCAGGGAGCACTGGCAGAGGAGCCACGGGTTAGTCCAGCCTCACCATCTGGCCCGAGCAGTCATCTCTTCCCTACATCACTGTAGCAGCCTCCTTTGTTCTACCTGCCTCTACCCTATAGTCTAATTGTTAGATTAATCCTGATAGAACTAATCAGATTCTATTATTACCATCATTACCCTACTAGAACCCTTCAATTCTTTCTCAAATGTGTGAGAAAAATATATCATTAAATATATATATATTCTTTTGCTTCAAGACACAATACTAGAGAACTTACATATTTCTAACTAATTAAAAAATACAGTAGGTTAAAAAAGAATTCACGTTTTGTCCTTAAAGGCCTACTTCACTCTAACAAATCTACAACAATTGTGGCTTATTTCTTGTATACATGCGGCAGTACAGAGTAAAGGCTTGCACAGACTCCTGAGTTCACTACCTACTAGCTGTGTAATCATGAATAAGTTCCTTAGCATCAATGATCTCATCCTTAATAGGAATAGGAAGATGTCCCTCACAATATTATCCTAAAAATCAAGTAAGATGAAGTCATGTTAAATAATCAGCACAGTACCTGTTTGTTTGTTTTTCTATAGTGAGTAATGAAAAATAACCAAGGATAAATCATTTTAAAGTCGATTCCAAACAAGCTATTTCTATTTTCTAAACATTAGACAAGGATGCCTAAATGACATTCAGAAATTCATTTTATTTTAACTGGTGAATATAGTGTGTTAAACTGGTATTTTTTAAAGATGATACTCAGGAACCTGTACTAACATTTGGCTGTTGTCCATCTTCTTCAGTTATCAAAATCACATTAAGACCAGATACTCAAAAGACTTAAGGATTTAATAAAGTAGAATTCATTTAATATATTTCTATCAGGCAATTATTATGTCTGATTTAGACAATGGAGATGCAGCATAACAAAAAACAGAAAACAAACAAAAAACTCAAAAATACTATATTCTAACAAGTATATACATCCAAACTGTGAGAACACATTTTGTCTATCAAAGTGAAACAAAGAGATTATTGGCACATACTAAAAGCCACGAGCAAATACAAGAATAAAAGGGCAATAAACATCCCAGAGGCCTTAAGTATTGACCTTAGGAAGCTACCTTTCATTCAGGGGCCACCTACTGCAATGGCTTAATCTAATTAAGATTTAACCGAGGTCTACAATTTTAAGCTGCTCTTAAAATTTTGTATTTAACTGATGCATGCAGTTTGAAGTAATATGTAAAGCAATGAAATTCCTTTATAGCTTGAGCATGATGTTTATTTATATTCTTTCTCCCTCTGATTTTTTACTAATTCAGGTAAGGGGGATATTGGTAAAATGGTAATTTAATCCTAAATACATACATATTTAACTTGCTTTTATAACCACAGTGCATTTGCAGATCAGATGACTTATCAAGAAAAAAATTTGCATGTCCTTTGATATTAGATACATATCTATTTTTCCATGGAGACAACTGGCTTGACAAACCATTAATATAAATGTTCTTTACTTGTGTACACTGAACACTTCATAAAGCATATGGATTAGAATCAAATAAAAGAATGATTAATAAATACTTTATCAGAAAGTTCATTACCACAACTTACTTAAAAGCCAATTTTATACAGAAGAAATATTAGATGACTTGAAGTTTGCAGAGCATAATATAAATAATATATATGAAAAATACACTTAATTTCAAGTGACCTCCTTGAAAATAAATTAGTATATTTTGTTTACTACAATGGTCCTAATACCTTTTACATAACAGAAAAGGAAATGGAAATTAAGCAAAATGTAGTACATGTCAGAAGATAAAAGAAACCTCATTCCCTTTATTCCTCAATTCTTGGAAGGTAAAACCATTACGTTCTGCTTTTTCAATATTAAGTGTGTGGGCAGTGAGTCATCAGTGAGGAGTCCTTTTATGCACTGAATGTTCTAAAATAGGAATGGCCATGCTGCCCACCGGGCTGCTGCCTGGGAAGGCGGCCGCCGTGATGAAGAGCACACTGAGCTGGACAGGCAGGATCCTGGTTTCTAGTGCTGACGCTATGCATTCAATTTGAGAAACTAGTCGTTAATCTTGGTCCGTTCAATCACTGGAGCCTAAGTCTCCTAATGTATGAAATAAAAACACTGAGATTGATTTTACCAAGAAAACAGGGTCGTATAGCAGTTACTAAAATGGATTTTAATCACACTGTCTGAGTGGGCCTGCCTATTCTGGAACTGCTGCAAGTGTGACCTGGAACAAGATTACTCTAAGCCTCAAACTGTTCAACCGAATAACGGAATAAACTAAATGTGAAAAGTGACTTAGATAATACACGTAAAAAAAATTTCGTATCAGGCTGAAAACCCACAAGTAGTCAATGTTATTACTATTAGTCACTTGACTCATAGATAAGCGTAATGTCCTCTGGTTTATGACTATCGTTAACCAAGAATCTTCTATATGCCTGGGTTAAATTCTCCTGCCAGTGAATAATTGTTTTTAAACTTCTTATTCAAATCCCTGACATACCAAGCTAATATTAACATTACCACCTATGGAGCAAAAGCAAGATATAAACAACCAACCCATTTGATAAACCTTAATAAAGACTGTTGTAGTTAAAGGGGCTTTCAAGTAAAATCAAATAGTACCATAAGCAGAGTACATGTTGTTCAGTGAGATAGATATATATATGCCAGGAAATAACTCTTTTGAAGACAATGATATTATAGGACTCAAATTAGTTCTTATTTCTTCCTTATTCACTGACAAAATATATATTGGCATCTATTTGCTTTGGTATAAGTTTTTTAAATAAATAAAAAGTGTGCTTACGCCAATCCTAGAGAGATGTAAGTGATCTTGATCATTTTAAAAGCTGTAAAATATTTTAAAATTATTTCTGACACCAACAAAATAGCAAACGAATAAAACAAGGATTAGATATTGTGGGTGTTACGTAAATGACAATTTGTCTTAGTCCAAGATCAAATCCACTGTCCAGGAAAGGATTCATTTGAATTGTGTTTTTAATAAAGACCCAATTGATTGGTTCCATCTTAAGCAGTATTAAAGCATCATACAGTGGGAAGATCCTAGGATGCCTTTAAGTATTTCTATTAATTTTAACACTAAATAAGACAGCATATCTCAACAGTTCAAATGAATCCTTTCCTGGGCAGTAGTATTCCCAGAAAGAAACTTAAAAGGAGAGAATAGAGACGATTTTATTTTAGTGTTCTGGGTACCTTAGTGCAGAAAGCAGACTCGGAACTAAAGTGTCATTATTCCATTTTTTCCTCCCATTCCACCCAGTAATCCCACTTCTAGGAATATATCCCAAGAAACCAGAAACACAAATCAGAAAGGGTTTATGCACCTCTATGTCCATAGCAGCACAATTTACCACAGCTAAGATTTGGAAACAGCCTACATGCCCACCAGCAGATGAGTGGATTAAAAAACTGTGGTACATCTACACAATGGAATACTATCCTATACTAAGAAAAGAGAAAAATGGTAATTGGCGTACGACCGATACCTTTTTCATTAGCTAATCAGTGAGATATGCAAATTAACTGCCAACTAAGATGGCAGTTAACCGCCAAAAATGATGGTGGCTAATTTGCATATTGCAGGCAGGATGGTACAGCGCCATCAGAGAGCGGGTTGGGGGTGTGAGTGCCAGCAGTCGCCCGAGACCTGATCCCGCCGGTAGACCTGGACGCGGGCCGGCGAGGCGGCTGCGGCGTCCGCCCACACTCACACCGCCAACCCGCGAGAGCGGGTAGGGGGCGTGAGTGCCAGTGGTCGCCCGGGACCCGATCCGGCCGGCAAACCCGCACACGAGCCGGCGGGGCGGCTGCGGCGTCTGCCTGCACTCACGCCCTCAACCCGGGAGAGCGGGTTGGGGGTGTGAGTGCCGGTGGTCGCCCGGGACCCGATCACGTGGGCCGGCAGGGCGACTCGCCCCCAACCCGCTCTCCCACCCAGCAGGGGACCCTCATTTCCCCCCATCATTGGTTCTGCCCCCAGCCCAGGCCTGACGCCTCTGTCAGAGGCGTCAGGCCTGGGCTGGGGTCAACGCCTGAGGGCTCCCAGTATGTGAGAGGGGGCAGGCTGGGCTGAGGGACACTCCCTCCCACACACACACCCAGTGCACGAATTTCGTGCACCAGGCCCCTAGTACTGCTATAAAAAAGGAACTCTTACCATCTGAACAGGATGGATGGACCTACAGATCATTATGCTAAGCAAAATAAGCCAGTGAGAGAAAGATAAATATCACATGATCTCACTCATTTGTGGAATATAATGAACAACATATACTGATGAACAAAAATAGATTCAGAGACAAAGAAACACTGAATAGACCATCCAACCTCAGAGGGAAGGCAGGTGGGGTGGTGGTAAGAGATCAACCAAAGGACTTCTATGCATGCATATTAGCATAACCAATGGACACAGACACTGGGGCAGTGGGGGCTTGTCCTGGGGAGCGGGAGTGGAGGGGGGGGGGTGTCAATTGGGGGAAAAAGGAGACCTATGTAATACTTTAAACAATAAAGAAACAAAACTAGAATAAACATATTTCAGAGCCAAGTGAAAGTGCTCCAAAGAATCAAAGCTGGATTAGATTTAAGCCAAAAACTAAAGTAGTATAGATTGTAACTCCAACTATGAAATACGTGTGTGTGTGTGTATATATGTATGTACACATATATATACATACACACACACACACACACACACACATATATATACTGATAAAACAAACCAAAAAAAAGAGTGGAGAAGGCTTCTGTTGAGCTGATGGCAAAAGGAGGTATCCTGGGTCATGCTGCTCCTGAACAAAACAAGTGGAAATACCAAGGTACTTGTCACTCTGACATTCTAATAAAAGATTCCTCTATTTCTTGTTAGTCATACATTTCCAGCCCTTTCCTTATGGGTCTTTTCATTCATCAACCTGCATCAGCTCCTCAGAGTCGGCACTATTCCTTGCTAGGCCTCTACACCAGTGGCAGAAGTGACAAGATATCAGACAACAGCTGGGCCAGGCCTTCTGGGTTTGCCTGAAAGAAGAGATATGAATAGGTATTACCTACATCTACGTGGCAAAGACTGCCACTATGTTTGATTTCCCAGAGGCTATATGTACCTCATGCTTGAAGTTCCTAAGTACCTCATTAAATATTTGGCTTGAACAAGAAAATGATTACAGTACACATGACACAGGTCTTCGTGAAAACACTGATAAATCGGATCGCTTGCCACTCAGGATATTTTGTCTGTCAGCTGTCAGCAATAAGACCCTGAAATGTGGAGTGAGGTACCCTTACCTACCCCAGCCATACTCTTCAATTTGACTTATCCCACTTGAGCATTAAAAGGTTGACCACTCAAAAATGGGGTGTTTGTTTAAAAAACAACAACAGATTCTTAGACTCCATCTTTGGAGATTCTCATACAGTAGGTCTGTGGCAGGACCAGAAATTTACCCTATTTAGAGCTGAAAGCCATTTCTATCTACCTACATTTTACAAGAGGCAGTATGGGGAGAGGGAATGTGTAATTCTTTAACAGCTGTTAGAAAGGCTACATATCCAGAGAAAAATATCTACACTAATAAAAGAGAAAAATGGTAATTGGCGTACGACGATACCCTTTTCATTGGCTAATCAGGGCTATATGCAAATTAACTGCCAACTAAGATTGGCAGTTAACTGCCAACAAGATGGCGGTTAATTTGCATATGTAGGCACAATGCAGGGAGGCAAAAGGGAAAGCAGGTGCCTTTTCCGCCCTGGCCAGTGATAGCAGGAAGTAGGGGTGGAGCCAGCGATGGGAGCTGGGCACGGTCGAAGCTGGCAGTCCCAGGAGCTAGGGGCCCCTTGCCTGGGCCTAAAGCGAAGCCCACGATCGCGGGGCCGCTGCAGCTGTGGGTCCCAGCTGCCCGGGCCGGACGCCTAGGCCAGAGGCGTCAGGCCTGGGCAAGGGGCCGATCCTGCGATTGGAGAGTGATGGGGGTCAACGCCTGAGGGCTCCCAGTATGTGAGAGGGGGCAGGCTGGGCTGAGGGACACTCCCCCCCGCCCCACACCCAGTGCACGAATTTCGTGCACCGGGCCCCTAGTATTTCTAATAAGAAGTGTTTTTAACAATAAAAGAATTGTTCCATATTCAGAGAAAGCATCTTACTAGCAAAACTTAAAAAAAAACAAAAAACAAAAAACAAACAAACAAAAAAAAACCTGATGACTTCCTATTCCAGGTGTAGTAGCTTAGAGCTCCATGGTTGCAGGCCTATGAAAAGCGCTGCCTGCAAATTAGGCTCAAACAACAGAAGAAAGTACAAGATGCTATCAGCGGGGACAGCAGCTGGCATCACAGCATATGTTTGAGAACTCCAATTTCAACCCTCCTGTCCAGTAAGGGGCGGTTCTATAGAATACTGCAAGACCCATGGTGAAGTTACAGAGGCAGACGCTGAGCTATTGGAAATGCGAGACCCAAACGGCTGGTAGCTCCTGACCAGTGACATGGAGCAGGGCAGTGTTTGGACAGCGTGGCTCCAGCCGAGGTAGGTATGCTTGGTCTTATTCAAGCCCTTCTCCCCAAAGTGTTGTCAGTCCTGATCATAAAGGAGAGAGATCTCTCCCATGAGCTTTACCTGAGTTACAGTGGCTGTAGACTGGTGGTCCATGTATTTTAAGGCGGGGGGGGGGGGGAAGTAACAACAAAATAGACAACATCAAAACCTCCCATCAGTACTAGAGAAATCTTAAGCAGAATTCGCTGAAATAGTTCAATATAGTTGTCCCTACCTAAAAGCCCAGTGAGAACAGAGTGCGGGCTGGAACACTTGCAGGGTACCAGAAAACCCCCTCAAGGCCCAGACACTAGTCACAGACACCATTTGAAGAAGCACAAAAGTGATAATATGGCGAATGAGAGAGCTTCTCGTGCCGACTGCACCTTCAAAATGCTAAGAGAATAAAAATATGACAACATAATTAGACTAAGTTTCTTCCAAGTCTACAGCAAACATTTAAAAGGCCCCATGCTTCACCTTCGAGGTAATTTAGTAATATTTTGTTGACAACAGATTTCTAGACTTTATCGATTTTGTTTCATTCAGTAACAAAAGAAAACTTGAAACGTGTTGTATAATTGCTCTCCACAGAATTTTCTTTTGTAACTAAAGTAATAATATCAAAATGAAAAGCTGTTTGTTATATTCTACAACATTTTTAACATCCAACTGAATAGGTTTTAATGTGAGAGATACTGAATATGTAAATCTATAATGCTTTAAAGCTTTGCTAACTGTCACATCAGGTATATATAAAAAGGATAATATAATCAAAATGTATGAGGGTTTTTTTCCCCTCTTTTAATTTCCAGAAAGAAAAAAAAAATCAAGGAAGATTCATATTCTGTCATTATTATAAATTTAAATCCAAAATGCAAGAACAATGACAACAAAAAACTAATGCAGCATAAAAGTTATATCATTCTGTTACAAATAAAATCACTCATTTCATATCACCCAGTTTTTGCATCTATGACTTATCTAGAAATACATTAGGAACATAATTTCTTTGTGCCCTAATCCAGCTTTGCCAATATTTGAATTATTTCCCCTGGAAAGCTATTTACCTCTGTAATTCATGTGCCTGGTACAGATAGTTTTTGTTATTTATAGGACTATTAGGTGATAAAAAGATCTTATCAAGCAAACTCTATGAAATGCATTGACACTAAAAATAAACAAGAACCACTCTGTTTCTTTCAAAGCTTAGTCTCTAACATTTTTCTTCCTTTTTTGTTATAGCTATAAAAATGGAAGTTCACATTGCCAATTCTCAGTAAATGCTTTGGTAATTCTGTATATGTAGGCATATTCACATAGATGACAAATACCCTAGGTGGCCAGGCCATTAATTCTTCATAATAAACCTTTTAGCATATGCTAGATCATCTTCTGATCATTATTTGTACTTTGTACTTATTCAAATCATTGACATCGATTGCAAGTTGAGCACAATATTGCTGAGTCTGAGTCCCATTGCAGCACACTGGACTGTCTGCTACAACAGTGTTTCCAGTCCAGTTCTTCAGACAGCTTTAGTTTACATCCTTAACACTTCTCTTATATTGTGCTAAAAATGACACTTTCTCTAAAGTTCACCTAATGCCACTGCTTTGCAAGCCCAGAATCATGCACTTCCCCGCATGTCCAGACCACCGCATCCTGCAGAGCAGTGTGGAAAATCACTGCCTCTAAGTCTCTGACATCTGATCAGAGGCTTCATCCTGACATCCAGTGTGAAATGTAGTGCAATGGCACGATAAATGAAACCTGTCCCAGAAATAAAAATGACACTGATCAGGATTCAGATATTAGACCCATATAGCACAGCTGACAGTACCATGGCTTTGCAGGCCTTGAGAATGGGTTTAACTAATGATGGATGTTACTGGCTGAACCTGCTAATCTTCCAAATATGACATCAAGTTCTTGGGGGTAATTTTCTACTTCTTTCAGCTTACTATTTCAAGGCTACAAATGAACAACATTCATCATTATATTTCATCAGTATACCACCCATGTGAATCCAGGTATATGAGAACTATTTTATATGTAATAGGCTGATACACAACTTCTGGTTCTACTATAACAGCTTATAACCCAAACACAGCTGTCATCTTCAACAAAAGCACCGCGCTCTAATGGTTGAGGACTCTGGCTCCAAGCCAGGCCTCTAGGGTTGAATTCTAGCTGTGTGGAAGTGGGCACATCACTTAACCAACTGATGGCTCAGTTTCCTCATCTGTGAGATCAGGCTGTTATAACAGTACAAAGCTTTTAGAAAGGCATGCCATGAAGTAAGCCTACAGTAAGTGTTAGCTTTATTGGTATTCTTATATTTATTTCTTCCACAAATATTCATTGAACATCTAATGTGAGAGGTTACCTGTATAGAGCCTTGAAATAAAAGTGAACAAAGCAAATATCTCTGGCTTTGTGTGTGTGCCGGTGTGGGTGTGTGTGTGTGTGGAGTGAGGGCAGAGAGAAAAAAAATAAATGAATATATGGATATATAATATATATAATATATATATATATATATATATATGTATAATGTAAAATACATTGTACACTAAGGACATTAGGTAGACACACTGATTTTTGGGGGAGTACAGACAAGGCAGTGGGAATAAGGACCAACGCAAAGTCCTTAAGGTTGAAATGTTTTCAGCAAACATATTGGTGAAGACTTAGATTTCACTGAGTCACATGAGAAACCATAATAGGAAGGTTCTGAGCAGAAGAGTAGCGTGATCTATGTTGAGAATAGGTTATGGTGGAGCAAGGATAGAAGCAAAAAGAGGTTACTACAATAATCCAGACAGACGGTGTTGGTAGTTTGAAGTATGTTCATGGCAGGTGGCAAGAAGTTATTGAATCCTGGATATATTGTGAAGGAAGAACAGTATTTTTCGTTTCCTGTGTGTTTTATGCAAAAGGGCATTAACTTTATAGGTAACAGAATTTGTAGTAAAAATTTAGGTAAGGTCCAAATTCATAGTAAATATATATTGCAGTATTTATACTACTACAAATCTAGAACACTTACATTCAATGGGGGGTACATGAGTTTAAGTAAAATCTGCATAATCAGTTACATTTAGGTTTATTAAAGAAAAGAGGTCACCATAAAGTAGCATATACTTTAATTATAAAGAAAATATCTTACCTCATTTGTCTGTGAAAGTTCTATTATTTCTGTACATTTTCTCCTTTGGAAGATTCATACTTTTATAGTCAACAGCTCTTCTGTAGCAAAGACCTATTCCCAACCAGGGGCATGTTTTCACATCTTGTAGGGTAACTACTACTTGCATATTTCTACTGAAATATCCTACATGAATGGCACTAACACTATAAAATCAAATTCTTTTAAATGTCAATATTCCCCATAACAACTAACTTATCTTTGTCGGGCTTCCATGCTACTGTCAATAACACAACCGTTCTTCTAATGATCTAAGTTTCCACTTGGAAATCCCTGCCTATTCTAGCTAAATCTTCTAAAAGCTCTTGTCAGTCTGCTGCTCACAAACCTTTGAAAATTTAAAATTGCCTCTAGGCCAGTCAAATCCCTTGGCAATATAAGTCAAATGCCTTTGAATCAATCAGTCCAACAACCAATAAATAAATCCAAGAAATATCTATTTGGTACTTAAGAAGAGGAGATACTGCACTCCATACAATGAGAAAAACAGGTAAATATAAAACATGGTGTTTCTTCTCAATGAGAAACAGCCTATGTGCATGAAAAGCCATCTAATCACAAAGGCCAAGTACAAAGAGGCCACTATGGTGAATGCTCCAGATTTCGTAGACCAAGATTTGAGTCTGTGCTGGAGTTGCCTCCTTTGTAAAATACTACTACGATCCTTTTTACTGAGAAGTGCTATAGAATTAAACATCATAATTAATAGGTACTAAACTGCATGATATTTAATAAAGGTTATAATGTTGTCTATGAATTTAGCTATGTGTTCAAGGGAAATATAAAAGGTGAAGTTACTGTAGGTTGCAATAGAAGGAAGAGACTCCAAAGATGGTTACTTGTAAATAGGATACTTCAATGGATTTTGTAGTGCCCTGCTGTTGTACTTGAGCCTTGGTTGTTTTGGGCATGTCAGTGGGAGGAACTGACATCAGGCTGGCTGGCTGTGAGGGATGGGTGTGTCTATAGGGGAAAGCTGTTAGTGGGGCTAACCCCACTGGAGTTACTTTAGCAGGGCTCCGGTGGCAGGTGAGTTCACCCTTCGGGTGTATTATTTGTGGAGTTGGTTGAGTGGTGCTCTGGTCTGAAGCAGCCACCAAGTATGTTGGTTCTGGAGACTGAGGAGGGGTTCCAGTGCAGGCTGTCAATTGTGCCCAGCTTGGAGGCCACCTACTGGGAACTACCAAGTGATGTGCTGCTGGTTGCCACTTGTGCTGGCCTTGGAGGTGCTCGGGAGAGACCATGCTCCCACTAGTGTCGGACTTAATACCTGCCAGCTGCCAGTTTGACATGCTTGCTTTAGTGGGACCCACATCGTTAACTGAGGCCAACTGCTTCTTGAGCTGTGTTTATGATTGTTTATTTGTAGTTATGTTCAGGCTAACGCTGGTCACAGCTTAGGTCAGCTCAGATGGCCACCTGATGGGAACTACAATGTGAACCGAGACTGGTTGCCCCTTGTGCTGGGCTTAGGGCCACTTAGCACGATGTACAGAGCCCACTGACGCAAACCCCTGGTAGTCTGAGGTTTCCAGACCTGTATGAGGTATTGCAGAAAAGTCCACAGCGTGAGCTGAGGCAGGAGGGGTCCTGGAAAACGCTCAGGCCAGGCCTGCTGGTTGGGTGAGGTGGATTCTCAGGGAATCACCAGGGTTGGGTGAACACTGTTAGCTGGGTTAATGATTTGATGCCCATCTGCAGCTGAGGGCTGGGTGAGATAAGGGCTCAACAAAAAAGCAATGGTGCCTATCCCCAGAGAGCCATCCCGACCCTGCTCCTCCTCCAGCTTTCACCCTGACGCCAATAAATTCAGTTCCTTGCTGTGCGTCCCTGGTGATCTTAAGCTGCTGCTCCCTCCCTGGAGCCCAGAGTGAGTGAGTGAGTATGTGAACGAGTCTGGCTCGGCTCCTCAAGAGAAATGCTTGGAAATCCAGTAGTTCTTGTCCCACTTGGATGCAATCTCTGCTGGTTTTCACAGCCTGTAGTTATGGGGACTCCTCTTCCCAGCACTAATACCTGGGGATGGAGTTAGGACTCCTGGCTCCTTAGGTGTGACCCCCATTGCCCAGATATCTTTCCAGATTCTTTTTTTTTTAATATTTATTTTATTGATTTTTTACAGAGAGGAAGGGAGAGAGACAGAGAGCCAGAAACATCGATGAGAGAGAAACATCGACCAGCTGCCTCCTGCACATCCCCCACTGGGGATGCACCCGCAACCCAGGTACATGCCCTTGACCGGAATGGAACCCGGGACCCTTCAGTCCGCAGGCCGACGCTCTATCCACTGAGCCAAACCGGTTTCGGCTCTTTCCAGATTCTTAATTGCCACACGTGGGTGTGGGGCCAGCCTCTTTCCATCCGTGCCCCTCCCAGTGTCGTGCGTTTTTTATATCTCTTCAGCTAGACTCCATGATAGTGTTCCATAATTCGGTTGAAAGTTTGATGTGGTTGTGGGAGGAGGCAAGCACAGCATTTACTTACTCTACTATCTTTACTGGAAGTCTGCATAATTATTATTTGATTATCAAGTTATGAAATATTTATCTTTGTATTAGTATCTATCTTGTATTACAGACCACATTTTAATATAAGTTGGCTAAACTATAAAAACACTGATAATAGTGTTATCTTTTTCCACTCTTGCAAACATTATTTTAGGATAAAGGTTTCTTCTATTGACATTTCAAATGCTTTTTAAGTATTCACATTATGACTTTGACATCTGTTTGATGAGTGCAAAATCATAAGGAAAGTTTGAACTGAAGGGTACTTTCTTAATTAGCTTAAGAATTACTATTTTAATACCTAATTGAATGACTTTGTTAGATTATACATTATAGAAAATCTTTGTTCTATTTCCTGGGGAAGCACTTCAAATAGAATATTGTTAAGAGAGATAATATTTTCTTCTTTTCATTGCTTCCTATTGGTAAAAATAAATACAAAGAGCCCTGGCCAGTGTGGCTCAGTAGGGTGGACACTGTCCCATGCACCAGGAGGTTGCTGATTCGATTCCCAGTCAAGAGCACATGCCCTGGTTGTGGGCTCGATCCCGGGTAGGTGGTGGGCAGGAGGCAGCCAATCTATGCTGTGCTCTCACATCAGTTTCTCTCTCTTAAAAATCAATAAACTATTTTAAAATAAATACAAAGAATAGTTCTAGGCTCTAAAATGAAAATAAGCACCAGATACATAAAGATAGCATAAATATATGCCTTAATAGCCATTCATTATTCAAAGGAGCACTATGCTAGATCAGGGTACTGAGACAATAAAAGGTACAGTGACTGTCTCTAGATTACAATCTAGTTCAATTACGTACAAAACGAAACTGTTTCTCTTAGACTCTGTTGAAATCTGAGAGAGATTCAACCAGGCACAATATGAGTATCTTACAAAACTGTATTTAACTAGCATCTAAATATCTGAATTTACAACATATAAGAAAACAAGTAGTGGAAAATGGATGCCTTGAATTTGATCTCTGTTGAGTCACAGCACAAAGATTCAAGCTTTATGAGCAGGAAGGGGAATACGGAATTTTACCTGATTATAAATAAGGCTTTGAGCGTGAGGCAATAGATGACACCATAAAACTAATTCTGTGTCTAAGAAATGTGCTAACGGAACAGCCCCACCTGCCATCCCCACTGGCGGGAGAGTACTAAGGAGATGCAGGAGGGCCCTCTTCTCATCCATAACATAGTCACCTCAGGGACAGAATGCAGTCTGCTGAGAAAGTTTTATCACAACAAGCTGTCAATACGTAAGCAAGAGTCATTTTAAAAGTAGTTTGGTAGCTCTATCCTATTATAAAACTTGGTTACATAAAGATTTTATTCAGTGTGTATGTTAATTAACACATACAGTATTATTGTTAGGTAATCAAATCCTATTTAGCAAACATTATGTTCATCCAGATTTCTAAAAGTGGAGAATCAACAGGCAAGAATCTCAGCAGGTCTTCCCTGGCCCAGGGTCTAAATTAAACAGTAACAAGATGGCCTCTGTGCGGCCTCCTTTGCGTAGCTGTTTCAGCTTCTAGAAAGGCCTTGTAGAGCTAAGTGTCCTGACCTCTCCCTGCCTAAGTGCTAACTACCCAAGGACACGGGCTTATTTCAGAAAATAGGAAATCCAAAAGCTCTCTGTTATCTGAGCTTCCGCCGGCAATATTTTTCTAATCTTGTTTTGGAAACCACTAACTCTTTGAGGAGGGATTACTTCAGAAATACCACTAGCTTTTCTGTGTTAACTTGAATTGTGGTTTTTACTTGTGGGAACACATGACAAATACTCTCTTCCCCCATTCACTTTCAGAAAGGACAGCTTTGAAACAGAGAGCAGGTGTTCATTTCTAAGCTACAATAGAATGACAATTCTTGGACAATACAGTTCCAAGACATGTGCACATAATTCTGGTGGTTTTAACTCCCCTCTGTGGACCACAGTTGCCTGTCATTTTCAAGTGGGACTAGTAATGCTGAAACCAAATGAACCTCAGGTTTAACAGTCTGATGTAGCTACTGGAAAAAGCTAAGAGAAAGTTACCTTTGTCTGTGTTACTGTTATTTATTTGTTTATTTGAGCAATATAAATTACCTAGAAATAAAGGTCATACTTCTGCCCCTCCCTGTTCAGAACACATCTGGAGGGCAGTATGCAAACTTGAGCAAGAGCAGTTACACCGGGGGACGCTGACTCACTGCAGAGCAGGACAGAGAACAGTGACCAGGCTGGGGGAGTTACAGATCTGCCTGTGACAGCAGGTGAAGGAACTGGAAATAGGTTGCCTAGAAAAGAGTCCAGAATGATAACCAGCCTCAAATGTTTGTGCAGCTGACCTGTGGCTCTTAGAAGGCATCACTGTAGGAGACTGGGGGGGAGGGGGAGATTACTAGCATTATGCATTTCCAAGGAACAGTTTTCAACTCAATACAAGAAACATCTTCCCTATAAATAAAGCTAAAACTAGCTGGCTCATTAGGAAAACAGTTCTCATCTAAATTGTTTAATAAGAGGCTCAACAACTATTATTTACTGTGGATGTTGTAAAAGGGTTTCTAACTCAACTAGAGGATTCTGGCTTTGATAACTTCTAGAGCAAGGGTGGGCAAACTTTTTGACTCAAGGGCCACAATGGGTTTTTAAACTGGACCGGAGGGCCGGAACAAAAGCATGGATGGAGTGTTTGTGTGAACTAATACAAATTCAAAGTAAACATCATTACATAAAAGGGTACGGTCTTTTTTTTTTTTAGTTTTATTCATTTCAAACGGGCCGGATCCGGCTCGCAGGCCGTAGTTTGCCCACGGCTGTTCTAGAGTCTCCTCCAACTAGAAGATCTATGAAAAGTCTCTAAAGAATAAATGCCAAAGTTCAAAAATGAGCCCCATCTGGACCTGAAAACAGAACCTCTTTTTTTTCACTCCACACACAGTGTTGTTTCCTTATATAATGGCTCTTTCATTCTCACCCCATTGCTATTACCTCGGTCGCAGCCTTAATAACTTGAAATTCATCAACAACCTTTTAACTTATCTCTGAGAACTGAGACCATCTGTGTCAACATGACTTAATAGTTTCTTCAAAGAAATCTTCGCTTGGTAAAGATAAGATTGTAAAGAAAAAAAAAATAAAATAACCTTACTGTTTGCTTCCAGAAATTCTTACAGATCAATTTATCAGAGACAGTCCACACACCTGCAACAAACAGCTTACTTTAAGATTCTTGCCTCACCATGTCCAGGAATCCTAAGCTATTCTGATAAATATATCTAACTGCCTGTCTTGAAAAGCCCACCTTTAAACCATTTAAGTCCAGATCCCAAGAGCCTATAAATAGCCACCTCCTTCTTTTTCCTCCTTCTGAGAAACTGCAAAGCCTTTCCTCCTGCAGTGAATTCTAGTGCATTTAGCTTTGCTTGACTAACAGGTTGCCTGGTGACACAGGAGAGTTCAGCATCTCCACGCACCAACATCTGCACTGAACCACTGTCTACCCCCTCTACCCCCCAAACACCTACTTACCTACTGCAACATTAACTTCCTTCCTAAAACATTACTTGTAATATACTGTTCTCTGGCTTAAAATTTTCAGTAGTAAAACATATATTCACATTTTACAAATCATCTTCAATCTCAAAAACACTGTTAGGTAAAGGTATCCAGACACATACTATCATTCCCTTTTCAAACACAGGAAAATTAACCTATGATGACAGAAATCTAGTGGCTACCTTGATGGAGAGGAATGTAAATGGAAAAGGGCCTAAAGAAACCCCCAGGGGGATACAAATATTACACTGTTTGTACATTTTACTTCCAGAAAAATTTTCAATTTAAATTTTTTACTGTTGACACTATTGCAGATGTCTCTCATCACCTCCCCCCCTTTGCCCATGTCCACCCAGCCCCCGCCCCCCGCCTTGGTTAAAAGTCAATTTAAGACTTCTGACTCTGAACAGATGTTAAGCACTGCCCAAACCCTGGATGTTACACATAAAACAAACATGAGATTCTGTAAGGTAGAGAGAAAGCACACAAGTTGGGCATCTTAGGAACCAAGGAACAATGATTCTCTGCATTTTTTTTGCACTTCATATGTCCTGGACTGGATGATATTGGAGAAGCCAGTATGCCACAAACATCAATGGGAACAGATTTTTAAAAAACTCCAACAAAGGCCTGCTCTTTCTGGCCAAAGGACCATTACAAGGGAAAAAAAACCAAAAAAACAAAAACAAAAAAAACACTTTTAGGCAAACATTCTCTCAGGTCACTCTTTTCCATATGATCCCACAATTTCCTACTCATATGATTGAGAGAAAATTTCCAAAAGGGCTTCAAGGCCCTTCATAATCCAGCACCAAGTCTTCTTCATGGCCTCAATTCAACACCCACAGGCATGAGTCACGTTAAATGACTTTCTCTCCAACCTGTCCTCTCTATCTTGAATATACTTTCCACTTGTCCTTTAAGTGGTAGACTATTCGTTTTCCTACAAACTCACCCTGAGAAAAACAGTCTTTCAATCCTCCTTACTCTGTGCTCACATACTTGTGTGTTTTTTTTATCATGATTACAGCTCTTGTTATGCTGATAAGAAGTGAACTGTATATTTATATCTCTACTAAAGTATGAAATTCATGGATGCAAGAATTAAGCCCAGAATATTGGCATAATGCCAGCGCAACGCAGAGTGAAAGGTGCACAGCCGTTATTCACTGAATTGAACAGAACTGATTTGAAATGTAAATACTGTTGGTGGCGTAGCATGATGAACTTCATTTTTTCTGAGTCAGTGCCTCTGGCTTCCTATACTCAGATTATTTGGATTTGGAAAACTGTATCTCATCGGTGAGGCTGACTGCTGTTTAGGACAGGTATACGCAATCTCTACAACTAATAATAGCTTACATTCAAATATATGCCGTAAGTAGATTGCAATGTTAGAATATCCTTAATGTTGACCCTAATCCTGCTTATAAAGAATGAGCTAGCAAGATGTTTTATATGGGTTTTTGTTGTTTAACTTTTTTTTAAACACACAATATCTTTCCATTTATTTACATCTTTCACAACTTTTTTTATCAGTGTTTACAATTTTTAGTATACAGGTCTTTCACCTTCTTGGTGAAAGTCAAAATTTAGAGATCTGTGGATGGGAAAGTTAAAAAATATAGCTGCCCTAATACCATGTTTTACAAAGAACTGTGGGTGGGATTGCTAGCACAATGGGCTGATTGGAATCAAGTAGGTACAAAGTTTTCTGAGAATTTTATTGGCATTAATAATCACCACTCTGGACTGAAAAAGACTGCCACTGATCTAGGCTTAAGTCGATCCTTGAACTGTCAATCATCTGCAGACAGAAAGTGGACGTAGGAAGCTGCTCAGGCCTGAAAGACAGCATACACTTCTACACCAATTTTTCAGATGTGCTCACAAGGAATCACGAGAAAATGAAGAATCTCCCAGAGGGCCACAGAGAACTATGGACAAGGGAGCTACTGTCAGGTAGCAGAACCAGGCCTTTGCGAGTCATGCGCTCCGACACTAAGGGAGACTGCATTCACAATGTGGGCTCTATGGATCAGTCCACCGTCGGCTGCATGTCTTTCATTATCCCCTTGCTTCTATGACATTTGTTGTAAGGACAGCCATTTGGTCAAAAATATTTTAAAGTTCTATTACAACTCTAAGTGCTTTTTACTTAACATTAAATTAGCTTCTTCCAGAGCCTTCGTTATGACCTAATAGAAAGGCTGTTCTCTTTGTGACCTGCACTAACTCTAATAAACCACAAAGTATTTCAGTGGCGTGTCCCTCTTGTCCAAACTCTTATGGAAGGAAAAATGGCATGCACTATCAAGATCTAAAATTCATTAGGAAATCCAACCATAATTAACAAAGCAGTAAACTTCATTCTGCATTTAGGCTGTTTTCTGGAGCAAGTAGCACTTTTTAATAAAGTGTTTGTGTATTTTTCCAGCTTTATTGAGATATGATTGATATATAACATTGTATAAGTTTAATATGTACAACCTATTGATTTGATAAACATATATTGAAAACTGATTAACACTATAGTCCAGTGTTAATTACCACCATCCAGTCACATAATTACCAGTTCTTTTTTTTGCAGTTAAGTACATTTAAGATCTACTCTTATAAACTTTCCAGCATATAACTTATAGATCTTATATCTGGAAGTCATTACCCTTTGACCAATATCTTCCCATTTTCCCTACCCACAACCTCTGATAACCATCACTCTACTCTGTTTCTGTAACTTTGTTCCTTTTTAATCCGACATATATGTTGTAGCATACTATCACAATCTATTTGTCTTTGTCTGGCTTACTTAACTAAGCACAATGCCCTCAAGGTTCATTTAAGTTTCCAAAATGGCAGGATTTCTTTCTTTCCATGGATTAGCAATACTGATATATATCTATATATGAAATCACTTATTCATTGAGAGGCAGGAGTTTGTTTCTATTTCTAGGCTATTGTGAATAACAGTGCAATGAACATGGGGGCGGGGTGAGATTCTGTTTTCAATTCTTTTGGATATAGACACAGAATTAAGGTATTTGCATCACATGGTTCTATCTTTAATCTTTTCAGGAACCTCCATATTGTTTTCCATAGTGGCCGCACTACTCTACATACTCAGCTATTTACTAAGGAGTCTCTCTCTCCCTCCCATTTCAAAGGACAACTGTGGTGGTTAAGCAGCCTTCCTGGGCATTTCTTTTCTGCACGTGAATACATCCTCCCTCCTTCTTGGCCTGCAGGGTCTTTGCTCACACATTTGCTGATAGCCTGCCGGGGATTACCTTGTGAGACTTTGTTGTTGTTGCTTTTAAAATCCTCTGTCTTTCGTTTTAGACATTTTATTATTACATGTCTTAAAAATGATCTTTCTTATTGAAATTCTGGGGTTACCTACTAGCTTCAGAACCTGGATATCCACATATCTCCCATGTTTAGGAAGTTTTCAGTATTTGCTTATATAAACTTTCTACCTCCTCTATTCCTCTCTTCTCCTTCTGAGGCTCCAATGATCTATACATTATTTCTTTTGATGGTGATCCATAGGTTTTGCAGGATTTCTTCCTTCCTTTTTATTCTATTTTTATTTTGTTCCTCTGATTGGGTAATTTCGTTTAATGTTTGTAGCTCACTGATTTTTCTGTATAGTCAAGTCTGCTGTGAAAGTTCTCTATAAGATTCTGTAGTTCAGTGTATCTTATTCTTCAGTTCTGAATTCTTTTCAGAACAATAAAAAAATGGTTTTGTTGTGGGGCAATACCTGGTTCTCCATTCCCTTGGGGCCAGTTACAGCAGGTTTCCTGTATTCCTTTGGTGGTGTCATGTTTCTGAGTCTGTGTGATTGCTGTAGAGATGTGTAGGTGTGTCAGCACTTAAGAAGCAGTCACCTCTTCCCGATTTCATGGGCTGACTTTGGTAAGGAAAGTTTTTCACCTGTGGGCGGGTGCACATGGAGTCTGCTGTCACTGGAGTCTAGTGGTCCAGGGCACCAGGTGTGGGATATGTGGTACCACTAGGTGGGGGGGGGGGGGGATTATGTGTCTTCAGCTCAGGCCACAGCGTGTCCGGGCTTGCACCGTGCACTGCAGCACCCCAAACTGGCAGCCAGAATTGCTCCTGGGCCCCTCTGAGGGTGGGACAGACTTAGGCGGTTGGTGTCTGACCCATGTGCAGCACCAGAGGCCAGGGGTGGCTGCAGGTGCAGTCCCAGGCTTCAGTGGAGTGGGAGGAACTTAGGCAGCTGGCATCAGCTCATGAAAATACCTACGGGGTGAAAGCTGGCAAAATGTGCAAGGGGTCCATGGATCCCTGTGCCGGCTGTTGGCTTCCACAGTGATGAAACCGGATGTGTTTTCCCCAGAGCTGATCTCTATAAAAATCAATCACTCCCACTGTGTTTAATAACAGTCCCGCTTTTCTTTCTTGATCCTGGCTGGCTCCGGACAGCTCAGCTTTGTTGGTCTCGGTGGAGGGAAATGGAAGCACCTGTCACAAGGTTCCTCGAAATGCTGGACAGGGGAATTCTTTCCAGCTGGGAGCTCTTCCAGGGCTGGGCAATACCCACAATGCGATGGGATAACATAGGCAAAATGAAGCCAAATTCCTTCTCTTTTTGTGCAACTCCTCTCAGGTTTGGTTTTTTGTTCCACTGTGTTGCTAAAACTTCCTAAGTGGACTCAGTAGGTCTCCCAGAGCTGTTTATATCTGTGGATAGCTATCTATCCAATCGCTGATCATTGTGGGGGCCAGGGAGGCTGCGTTCTCTCATGTCACCATTTTTTGCAAATATAGCAATTTCAAAACTCACATTAGTTATCTCAGACCACTCTACCCTTATTAATACCAGATTTTAATTACAGATAGCTGAACACTTAAATCCAGGTTGACTGGCATTTACTAGCATTAATAAAATAGGAGAAAGAGAAAGAGAGAAAGAGAGGCATAACGATTTGAAAGTTTCTAGAATGAAAGAAATGCTAGGAGAAAAATGCAAAGTAAAAAATTTTCTATAAAATGAGAATACCTTCAGTGATATCTTAATCAGTAATGAAATCTAAATCACAACTTAAAAGGTTATTACAGGTAAATTACAGGTTATTATTTTAATAAACTGGGTAGTTTAAAATATGTTGAAGATGATCCATGTTTTCAGAACTTAATATATTAACTAATAAGCAAACTGGAGAAAAATAATGCGTTCTAGTGATCAAAACCGAAAATGAAACAATACAAGAACACCGTGAAGACATTTCAATGAAAGGGATGGAAAACACTTCATTTTTACATAAAAATGAGGAGTGGCACAGGAGAAATACCTTTAGTATCAAAATATACAGTCAGATACTATAATCACCTAACAGCACAAGCTTTTTAAAGACATATTACTTTCAAACAATAATAATACAGATATTTCTTCTTTACATCTAAGGCTTACGAGAGTTTGTATGACTGTAATAGCCAGGGCTCCTGGAAGACAATAGAGAGTGGTATTGCTCTGTCTTTCACACTCTTTCACATTCCAGATACTGTGAAGTTTTTTAAAGCATGTACCATTGTTGATCCCATGTAATTGAGTGTATAAGAATAAGTTGTAGGTATTAGTGTGCATATCCAATTAAACTGACCCAGACAGGTATGTACAGTGGTGTGATGTAACCTCATAGAATGGGCAAAGCGTTCCTGAAGATTTATAATTTACATTTGGAATCTGAACCTGTAACTTGAAGACTTAATAAGTACATAAACTGCAAATCAAATTTCAAACACAATATATAGTTAGTGATGACTTATTCCATAATGTTTCCTTTATTACTAAAACATTATTTTCATCCTTTCAATGAAAGAAAACTGTAATGTTACCTAACTTTCAGGGCTTTTGACTGATTCCTGCAAAATGTGATGTAGGATACAATAATTTTATTTCTTGGCAGAAATAAATGGTTGCTTTTCATAAGGAATTGCTTCCTTGGGAGATAATTACAGCTGTTTTGCATTATTAATGGCAGCTTTGTTAGTACATCTATTACACAATTAATTTTAAGAATGAGGCTTATTTTAGAATATTATAAATTTCAACAGTTTTTTTAAACTATTTTTACACTCAGGGATAAAAGAGTGTAAGTTTAGTAGATGCATGTAGTACTTAAAAATTGTTTCAGAACATTCCATGGTATATATTAACTCTGTATTTCAACACATAGTTTGGGGTAAGTCCAAATGAAATATCCTCTGAATAAGTGCAAATCTTTTCAAATAGATTAAACTTTAGGCCTGGCCAGTGATGCTCAGTAGTTAAGCGTCAACCCATGAACCAAGAGGCCACGGGTTTGATTCCCAGTCAGGGGACATGCCCAGGTTGTGGGCTCAATCAGTAGGGGGTCTGCAAGAGGCAGCCAATTGATGATGTTCCTCTCTCATCAATGTTTCTATCTCACTATCCCTTTCCCTTCCTCTCTTTCTAAAAATCAATAAAAACATTAAAAAAAAAACTTTAGTACATGTACTTGGAAATCTATATAGTCTTTTCATCTAAATTTTTTTTACCCTAAGTTTTATTTTTTATTTTTATTTATTTTTCTATATTGACTAAGGCAGCAGTTCTCAACCTGTGGGTCGCAACCCTTTCATAGGGGTCGCCTAAGACCATCCTGCATGTCAGGTATTTACATTACGATTCATAACAGTAGCAACATTACAGTTATGAAGTAGCAATGAAAATAATTTTATGGTTGGGTCACAACATGAGGAACTGTATTTAAAGGGCCAGAAGGTTGAGAACCACTGGTTAAGGTATTACATATGTGTCCTTATCCAAGTCTATATAGTCTTACAGTATAAAGAAGCTATAATATGCCCTGACCGGTTTGGCTCAGTGGATAGAGCGTCGGCCTGTGGACTCAAGGGTCCCGGGTTCGATTCTGGTCAAGGGCATGTACCTTGGTTGCAGGCACATCCTCAGTGGGGAGTGTGCAGGAGGCAGCTGATCGATGTTTCTCTCTCATCATTGTTTCTAGCTTTCTGTCCCTCTCCCTTCCTCTCTGGAGAAAATCAATAATAATCTATAATAAAGAAGCTATAAAGCTGAGGAATATTCTGATCCTGTGGTCAAGATCATTTCATTTTATTAGTGGACATGATTATGCAAAAAGATGATGCAAAATTGAAAGGAATAAATAAGGCAAATACCTACCATGGCCATTCAAAGTAGGAGAACTTCATGTTCACCCGAGGTCATAAAGAAACTACTTCATCAAAAAAGTGACACCTGAACTAGGAAGAGGGGTTTTAAGTGTAGAGAAAGGAGGAATGGCATTTCAAGATCACTTATGACAAAAGAAATGTATTATGTGTTCACTGTAAAGCCAAATTCACAGAGAATAAAACAATCTGATCATCATTTTACCTGCATACCATTCTAATATATGCTTCAGGCTATTAGCCAAAACGACCTCAAAAGTTGAAAATATTTGGGGAGAGGGAGGAAATAGGGGAAAGAGAAATAAAGAAAGGCAGATGTCAATAGACAAATATAGATGTACTGTTATTTTAAAGTATTTAGCATGATTTATGCAAAATAATGAGAAATTTCTCTAAGCCATATCTATCATTTCTTTCCTTAAGGGTTATTAATTATTCTGAAATTTTAGAAGTCATTTATACTAAAGCATAATTTGGTCTACAACATGACAAAACTATACTGTGGCATTTTTTAAATAGAAGACACAATACATTCTCATTCTGTTTTGACAAATGTATGTGACATACAAGATATGCAGTGTTTAAGACTTTATGGGGGGAAAAACTTCCTTAAACATATAGAAACACTAAAACATAAACATGTTTTCTTAATGACATTTAATTTAACCTTTTTCTTTTTAATTAAATTTATTAGGGTGACAGACATCCTATATAATAAAAGGGTAATATGCAAATTGACCCTAATGGCGGAACGCCTGGTTCCTATGATGCGCACTGACCACCAGGGGGCAGATGCTCAATGTAGGAGCTGCCTCCTGGTGGTCAGTGTGCTTCCCCAGCGGGAGGGCCGCTCAGCCAGAAGCCAGCTCATGGCTGACTGGCATTGTGTGCCCACCACTCAAAGTCAAATCTTCTTCTATCATCATATATTTGACCCCCCTTACTTTACTAAACATATTTTAATATAATATAATCTTTAAGTTTTATACAAATTTTCTCAAATCTTCTAATCTTTTAATATAAACAGATAATATGAACACTGATGTCATAGTTTTAATGCTAATTCCATCAAGTTTCTGAATATTGTATTTAAATCATAATTGTTAGACTTGAAATATTATGATGCTTGAAAAAAGTGCATTGAATGAGAAATACTGTGAGTCAAACTTTTCAGTGTCATATTTTGAAGTTGCAGCAAATATAACTTTAAAATGCTTTTTAAAAACTAGACTGAATATGCTTATTATGAATTATGTTCAGATAATTAAATTAATCTTGACAGGATGAGAATAATTTCCTTGGTTTTAAGGACCACAGGGGTCTATGTAGTACATTATTCTTTCCAAAATTGGAAAAAGTTTGAACAATATGAACCAGTTAACAAGTAATTTATCCCTTTCTCTGCAGGAGAGTCAATTCTTCTTTTCTTCTCTTTGTTTTCCGTTTTTTTCCTCTGAAATCACATTTATTCTGGATTCTCAGAGAGAATAAGTGTGACATATTAAACACATTCTCATTTTGTAGTTGTATAATCCCTCTGTGTATATGCTTTCAAAATTTTAATTACAAAGTACAAACAAACCTTAGGAGGGAAAAACAATTTTTCCCCTGATATACTTAACGTTTTTGAAATGCTGAAAATATAACTTGAATTCCTATTTGCAAAGAAATATATATTCATCTATTCAGCTATTATTTATTTAATATATGTCCTGTGTGAAATGCTTGCTAGGAGGCAGAATACAAATCCTGTGGTCTATCCTAGGTAACAACAGTTGAAAGGAAGGATAGCAGCAGTTCGGGTTGGCTACAAAAATTGGTAATCAAGATCAGTCAGAGGCCAGAATCAAGAGTGCATAGAGCTAACTGTGAAGATGGAAGTCAAACTAGGTGGCCATCAAGGCAAGGAGTTTTACCAAAGGCCAAGTAGGCAGACAAAAACTATGAAAATCAAAAGAATAAAAAGGCAAAAGAAGTTAAATGCAGAGTCACAGCAACAAAGTGATCATGGTATTGAACAAAATTCTAAAACAATTCCAGCTTCTAGTACCAGCAATGCAGTAAGCAGCAAGGAAGGCTTTAATGACTGAGATGTGGGAAAATCCATATATAATATCTGTGAGCTTCATGATGTAGCTGTACTACTAGAGAAAACGTAGTGCCTGGAATTTTTTTAAAAGATATTTTTATTGATTTCAGAGAGGAAGAGGGAGAGAGAGAGAATCATTGATCGGCTGCCTCCTGCACGTCCCCAACTGGGGATCGAACTGTGACCTTCTGGCTCATAGGTCTGACATTGAACCACTGAACACACTGGCCGGGCTACTGCCTGGAATTTAATGGGCTCTCAACAAATTCTGATTTGATGAAAAAATAACAAATCAAAGGGCAGAATATCATTTATGAAATCTACCATAAGCTTTCTGCATATCTTTAGTATATTGTGTTTCTGATTTTTTGTTTAAATTTTTTCTTTATATATTGACCTCTTTTCTGGTGGTATGAAGAGTACAATAAAAGTAGTGAACTTCCCTGTAAATATCTTTATACAAAAATAATTATAGTTAGCTTGAATAAGCCTATATAATTTTCAACTTGTTACTAAAATATGTCCCTCAAAGAGCAAGCTTATGCAAATCCCTGAGGCATGAAAGCATAAGGCTGTTAGGCTACCTGAAACAGAAAGTGTGCTTCCTTAATGATAAATTCTAGCGTATGCTACATGCCATTTTGCAATAAAATGCTTTTGCAGTACACGTAGAACACAGCTCTTAGTTCTATTAACAACTGAACTGCAATGCAGTGGAAAGTTTTGAATTGTATCTGATAAACTCACAGCAATCTTTAGGCAGCAGATAAAGGCCAAATCTTAAAAAGTGCATTTACTTATGTTGGGAGTTATAACCTAAGTATAAGCTTGATCTCAATGAATGCATTTCATTTAAGATGATTGGTTTTTTAACAACAAAAAAAAATGTCTTTGTGCCCCAGAACTATACAGTTGTATAGGTTCCCTTTAGCTACCCAGTAATGGCTTCTTCTGTGATGACTTTCATGCTGTTAAGTGGACCATTAGTACTTGTGTCATTTCGTAGCATCTTATTAAGAACAAACAAATAAGCTTTCAATCAGCACAGCACCATACTGCCTCCACTATTCCTTTTCTTTCTCTGTATTCATTTAGATTTTAAGCTCAATACAGTGAAACTTACTCTGGTAGCATTTTTAGATTCATCTAGACATGTTTTATTCCACAATTAACATATGAATATGTTAATATTTTAAAAACAAATAGCTAAATGAAGACCCAACAACATCCCCCACAGTCTTATCCACCCTGTCTCATCTAGGTAGTTCAGTCTAGTTAGAAAACATAACTAGTCAAGCTAGAATCACTAGTCCAGAGAAGACACAGGTTCTTTATACATCAATTCAGTGCATGACCAAAAACTCTTACCCATTCTGACCAACGTGTCCCTGAGAGTATACTGCTGGTTCTGAGGCGAGTGGGCAGTAGGGGTGACTAGCTCAGGGGACTGCCATACATACCACTTCTTGAAAATGCAATGCAAAACACAGGCCCTGTTGCTGGAGCATCAATAACAAACCTACTATAAGGAAATACATAATGTGTTCATCTGTATAAGAATTGTTACAATGTGTAATAAGAATAATATCATTTCTGATCGATACAGACACTCTTAACTATATATACATGTTTTTACACTTCCCTTGCAGGATTGTTTACAAGACATATGACATTGGCTTAAAAAATTACCCACAACTGCTGAGACATTTTGAGTACTATTTGTTGCTATTTCTAGCTGAGCATGATACCTGAAAAATACCACTTCAGAAGTATAGTTCTTCACAATGTCTTTCCTTTGCTTTGGAATCAACTAGAAAAGAATAAAGCTGGCACATCACTGAGGGTTGGAGTGTACACTGTCTGTGCGTGCCCTGTGTGTTCTCTGGCCCCTACACCTTCAGCCTGACTCCCGCCACCAGCATGGCACTGCCTGTTGGATTTCTTTCAGGGCTGAAGGCCACCAGTGTGGGGAGTAATGCCTTCCAGGGAAAGAGCACTCAGCAAGTGGCTGAGAAGAGGTGGCATATAATAACCCAGCTGCTCTCGCCACTTGTCCTGCACTGGCTCCCGGAGACCCCCCAACACTAACGGACACTTTTTTGACTGCCTTCCCAGTTTTCCTCTTCTACCCCATGTTTCCGTCTCCTCTGATATAAACTACTGTGCTTTGAATCACTGTCTTTGAGAAGAACCCTAATTAAGACTTTTAAAAATTCTAATACACGTAATATCATATTTTATCTCAGACAACTGCAAGGTAAGACAAGCAGTATTAGACTCATTTTATAGAAAAACAGACAAACTTCCCCCAAATAACATACCTGGAAGAGGCAGAGCTTGGGAGAAACTCAACCTTGTTTTCTTTCCCTGTTTCTCTTTGCCTGAATACTTCAGAATAAAGGCAAAGAGTTTGCTCTTCACATAAACCTCTTCTAAGCGTGTAAAATGGCACAGATTAAATCATGTTTACTAAGGTATATTAAAAAACACTATTACACCCAAACTATTTACATATCAGTCATATTTACTGATGACATTCAATATCTACAATCATTCATTAAACTATATATAGGTCATTGTGATCCTAAGCACTGGTTACTTCCATCTAAAAACACTTTTATAAAGTCATCCTGGGGTATATATGCTAGATGAGATAATATCCTTGGCTGCCAAACACGTATGACAAAATTATACTAAGGTTCTCTATAGCCCTGAACCAAGGTCTCTCCTCTTTAACACTCTGACACTTTGTGCCTGATGACCCTTTGTTGGGGGCTGACCTTTGCATGGCAGAGCATTTGGCAGTGCCCCTGGTCCTCCCATTAGCTCCCATAGTGGGTACTTGCCCCACAGCTGTGACACCTTGGGAAGGAGGGGGGGTGGTTCATCCTTGGTTGCGTAACGCGAGTTTTACAGCCCAAACATGCCTTCACTTCTTCCTGAAAGACAGCCAATCTACGAGGGCAGTAACTTTTAATGTGGCCTTGGAACAGAAACTATATCTAGTTTGATATTTTACAAATGAAGAAACGTTGCACGTAATGCTACAGGGTTCCAAAGTTAAACGTGTGGAAGAAATAACAGTGGCTGTGAATCTTACGTTTCTAAAACATGACTTAATGGTGTTATACAGAAAGAGCCCAGGTTTTTCATGCTTTAGCCCAGCAGCGGACTCTCTGATCAGCCCGTGTCCCCTATTAGTAGCTTGATAGAGCCACGAAGGCATGAGGCAGGACACAAAAGGCTCTGGTAAGAAAAGGAAAAAAGAGAGATGCCATGCCTTGTTAAACGCAGACAGGGATTCATCAAAATGCAAAACAGGCAACAAAATTACAAAGTACAACTATTAAGCCCAAATGCCAAAGCACAGAACTCCATTAACACCCAGATCAATTGAAATGGACACTGGCGCACCACTTTCATGCTTATGAACTTTGAAGTTCACTTTAGGTTTTCACCAATTTGCCTACATCTAATCCTACTTCCTCTTGTGAGCATCTATACAGCTGTGGCGATAATAAAAAATAAGTAGAAAAAGTAGTTTATGCATATAAATTTGATGTAGGTACATGGCTAATTTTTTAATCAAAATTAAAGCAGTCCTGACACTAAAAAAAGGAAAACCCAATATATATTGTATGTTATGTGCATGTACATGGCAGAGGTAGCAAATGAGAAGAGAAAGAACACAGATTCACATATACAACCCTTTCTTCCTAACACTAATTTCTGGTTCCTATATGAACAGAATTGCAGTTCAGACTATGGATGCTTAGGAAGTGCACCTACCACTTGTCCATTGTGCGGGTTCTTATGAGCATAGGGAGGTCCACGGATATGATTCCACATCTGACCAGAAGTCATTGCAAAGACTATACACTGAAAGACAGGGTGCAATGTGTTTCCATTATGTAACAATCTGGCTCATTCTGTTCATATTATACAACTTATGCTATTTTACAAAATACAGGGGGGGAAGTACAATGTGATAACATACCAGAGATACCATGGCCCAACCAGTCTTGTTATAGATGAACTCCAAGTTGTTCCTTCTTAAATAGAGCAAACCACCAACAAGCGACACTAACAGGGCCAAAGCGATGGTGCCAGAGTAGTTGGGTGGTCTGAAGACTCGAATCTGCAAAAATGCAATGAAAACTTTATGTGAAAGGAAAAAACCAATTTTTTCTCCTGACCACATTCTAAGTCCTTCCAATCATCAATACAAACAATTTAGAAAGGGGACACCTCACTTTCAGACCTTGCACTAACATTCTTTTCACTCCTTACAAATCAAAAATATATACCTTGAAACATCATGACAATGTAAAAAGTCTTGCTCATTTTAGGTAACTACAGTTAAACATATGCAAAACTACCTTTGCATAGTCAACCCAGATTAATTCTGTTCTGATTAATCCAGAGAACATGGGATCATCTGGCAAAGAGTAAAGGTGAGATAGGGGCATAATATTTGTATTATTTCAAATTGGGACCTTTGAAAAAGGCTTCTTAAAAACGGTTTTATTGAGAAATAATCCACATAGCATACAATTCACTACTCAAACTGTACAATTCAGTTTAGCATATTTATTGATATATGCAACCATAAGTCAGAATCAGAAAATTACAATAATTTCAACAGGAAGTCCCATACCCTTTAGCGTTTATTCCCTTTACCCTCCCCCCTCTAACCCTAAGCAACCACTAGTATACTTTCTATCACCATAGATTTACCTATTCTGGACTTTCACATAATACAGTGGGGCCTTGACTTACGAGTTTAATTCATTCTGTGATGGAGCTCGTAACTCAAATTACTCGTATGTCAAATCAAAAAGTGAACGAGTGAGACACGTGATGCTGGGCTGATGTGGCGTTCACTGTGACATTCACTGCGCCAACTAGCGGTGGGGTATCTGAAGCTGGCTTGTAACCCGAATTTTAGCTCACAACTCAAAGCAAAAAACCGGCCGAGAGACGGCTCGTATCTCGAAAAACTCGTTAGTCGGGACACTCGTAAGTCAAGGCCCCACTGTATGTGGTCTTTTGTTATTGGTTTCTTTCCCGTAGCATAACGTTTTCAAGGTTCACCCTTGTAGCATGTGCCCATACTTCATTTAAGGGTGAATACTCCATTGTATGCATATACCACATTTTATTCATTCATTAACCAGTTGACAGATATTATGGGTAATGCTGCTATAAACACTCTTGTACAATTTTTTGTGTGGGCATATGTTTACATTTCTCTTAGGTATATATGTAGGAGCGGAATTGCTGGGTCATGTGGTAACTATGTTTAATAGTTTGAGAAACTGTTTTCGAAAGTGGCTGTGTTATTTTGCATTCCCACTAGTGGTGTATGAGGGTTCCAATTCTCCACTTACCAACATTTATTATCTCAATGATTTAGCCACCTTTGTGGGGGTGAATGGGTATCTCATTGTGAGTTTGAATTGCAGTGCCCTGATGACAAGCCATCTTTTCATGTGCTTATTGGACATTTGTATACTTTCCTTGCAGAAATGTTTATTCAGATCCTTTACCCACTGTTTAAGTGATCTT